>NC_142616.1:58794015-59097045 GCF_059453375.1 Lepisosteus platostomus
AGCAACAAAAGTGGTACGGTACTATACAGTATATAGCTGTTTATATCCTCATAAGTAACATGTCATTAAACTGTTTATAGATAGTTATAATTAATATAATAGATGCTTGTAACAAGTAAATATTTATAGATATATATATACCAAAAGTGCCCACATAATCACATTTTTATACAAGCACAAAAATGCATGATGTTTAAGCTGAAAACAAAGAAAATGACTCAAAAAGAAAAAAAATAATTGGGAATTGTACTCCATCATACTGAGTAGTTAAATTTTTTTATGGGTGCATGTTCCTAGTGATACATTTTCATTTCTTTGCAAAAAGGTGGCTTTTATAAACATACATAATTTGTGTTCTTGTGAATCAGTAACATACTGTAACCAACTTATTTCTTTAAATATGAGAACCAATTGTGGTTTGTTCAGTTCAAGATCATATATCTTTTATTTATCATTTCATATTTATATGTGTTATGTTGAGCCGGTAATTAATAGATGTACTTTTTCTTGCTTATAGATTTTCTTTTTGATGTATTTTTCATGGAAATAACATTGGTATTGCAAAGTGTCATGAGGTGAACTGTCTCATAGAGTGGTTAGATCTATGAGGAGAGTTCATTCTGTGTGGAATATACAAGTATATACAAGTACATCTGTATGCAGCATGTGTGCATCTAGAAAGTATAGAAGTAGCTACACATACACTATAAAATAAAGTTTATTATTATTGAACATGATTTTTGACAATTTCTATAATGAAGAATCCATTTTCTTGCATAAAATGTTCACAAGAATTCTTCTAAACCACATCCCTAGAGTAGAAGATACATGATTATTTAAAGATTTAAATGTGCTATCATTCAAATGTTTGATACAGAGAAACAAATTAGGGTACAGAGTCACTATGGAAACGGAAAATATGCCAAAACCTCCCAAGTACAACAACTGAGGATTATAAAGATTCTGTATCATTGTGTTTCTCAGTCCCTTAAATTACTATTTTGAAATTTCTGTTTTATATTATACTACTACTGCATAAGACCTCTGGTATAATATTATTGTTTGACCTTACAGTTACCAGACAAACATTTTGGTAGTATTAATAGGTGAGAGAGAGCTTGTGAGTGAGTGGTTTACTAAATTGAAGTGAATAGCAGGTGTCACTTGTCCAGGGTCTTAGGTCTAAAGGTTATTGGTTATGGTAGCACATTTGTTTCCTGTCACAATGACTACTGCTCAATTGTGATTGCAGTTGTGCTTTTCAGTTGTTTGTACTTACTGTCATTCCTGTCACACTTGAAGGCAAGTTTGATCGACAATATGGTCAATTCTGTTGGTGTCTGATAGACAGCCATGAGTTAGTTTGAGCCTAGAAAGGGTAAAGTCACAGATACAGTAAGTCTGTTTTCACAATATTATTTTAAAGACCGTATTTCTAGGAGTTGTATTAAGTAATGTACTGTATACATTCTCACATAGCTCCTGGTGTAAATTTGTTTCCTAACCATTTTTGCTTATTTATATACAATTACTTTTACAACAAATTTAATCAGTTATTGTTTTATATCCAAAACCTATATTTTCTTGGTCATTTTCCATAATCTAGAACTACATTAGTAGTTCAACATTCTACAGTTCTACAGAACTACATTCTGTACTTTTCTTTCACTTGTGCCCCAAGGCTCTTTAATATCCATATTTTTCTGGAGTAACCTGGGATATTGGGCCACCAGAACTCATACTAACAATTTAGAAACCAAATTACAGGGATTACCTACAGTGATGGGTTCACATAATAAATCATTTAGCTATATTTTGGAAGCTAATCCACATTGACTTGAGCTTTCTTGATCAATTACTGTATCTTTTGAAAGTTGGAATAATACTGTTTGAGTGATTGGATGCTCGTTCAAGCTGTTTTCACACACTTGAAGGCTGCATTTGTTGTTATCGTCTTTCTTTTTACTTCTGAGTGGTGAATTAACTTCTACCTACTACTTTTAAGAACCTGGCAAGTTGTCGTAGTTTGTACTGTATTTCATCAAAAGTTGTAAAAATCCTGGCTGACAAAAGGTCAACCAAAGCTCTATTTGTCTACATAATGTACATACAGTACCTGTAGGTTTAGTAATAGTAATAGGTTTATTCCATCCTGAAAAGAGAAGAAAAAAAACGCAATGTTGGCGTTAGGAAAACCTGGTTTGAGAACACAGATGGAGAGATTAGTGTGATCATGGCAGTCAGAGGTGAAATGAGAAAAAATAGGCTTGGAGAAATGTTTTATTTTCATAGCCCTAATGTTCTCTGAAGCGGTCTCCGAGTCTCCTTCCTGTTTCCCCAATGTAAATTGCTGGGCATTTACTGCAAGAGATACAGTACATAAGGTTGCTGGAGGTACAAGTACAAGATGTCATCTGAGTGATCCGGAATTGTCCTGAGGGGCCTTGAATAAGTGTGGTGTTTGTTACGTACCAGTGTGTCGTCTCTGTGTTTTTTTTATATTCCACACTGCTGACTCTTGATTGTTCTCCCTCTCCCATTGGCCCACCATCACACCACTGTTTCAGTATGATGTCATCATCAATTAGCTCTCAGCCAATCAGAACTCATCTTACTCAGCATATAACATGGAGGTTTTCTGAAGGAAAGAGCCTTTTGTTTGACTTCGGTCCCGCTTGGTTTTGGTTATCGCTTCGCTTCGCTTCGCTTCGCTTCGCTTCGCTTCGCTTCGCTTCGCTTCGCTTCGCTTCGCTTCGCTTTGCTTCGCTTTGCTTCGCTTTGCTTCGCTTTGCTTTTGGTTTATTGCCTCGGCTTTGTTGTTTAGTTGGTTTTCTGTTAGTTTCTTTGTACTTTCGTTTGTTTGTGTGTTTATTCTTGTTTTGTTCTTACCTTGCCCTAACGTGTTACATGTTCAACTTTTGTGTTCTTTTGTACCCTGCTCCAATTGATTGCTCTTGTATTCCTGGTTCACTTGTGTTTTTGTGTGAACTTTTGTATATAAGGTAAGTTTAGGTTGTTGGGTACACTTTACACACTTAGTTGACTTTGTATTAGTAACACTAGTTTAGTACGGGTGAGTGCCATTTGTCTTGTATGGTTTTGGGTAGTCAGTGGAGGTTAGTTAGGGTGTTGAAGACGCCGAAGACCGTGTGTTTTGGGTTTTCTTTTGCAGTTAGGTTAGCCTTTCCTCACTTTCCTAGCCAGCTCCAATTTGTTTATTTTCTTTTCTTTGGCACCACTCTAGTTCCTTACCCTTGTTATCACACTTACTTGTCCCTCACCAAAACCCACCTGGTTCCAAAAGAATTATCCTAAATGTTATACCCCTTTACCCCGGCACTTGGGGTCGTAACATGTTAGATATGTACTGTACTTGCAGGTGATACAGCGAGCTCTGTTGCAGGGGAAAATGCCTGGTGTGTATGGTTGCTGAGGGCGGTCAAGGGAGCTGTGAACAAGAAGGTTATGCAGATTAGGTGGTTGGCGATGAGATGATGGGGTGCTCAGAAAAGAGGGCCCCAATGGAGGGATCATCCTGTAGGATGGAAAACTCAGAGACTGCTAATCTCTCCGTCTGTGTTCTCAAAGCTGGTTTTCCTAATTCCAACATCAGAGAGACAACAGAAACTAAAATTATCCTGCAGCTAGGATCACACCTTTCCCCTTCTCTCAACAACAGACTAATTTTCTTCTAAATTCTCTCTATTCATTGTAGGTTTCATTTCACACCTCTCTTCACCTATCCTGACTTTACACTACCTGATCGGCCACTCTGTCTGATTGGCATCTCTGTCTTTACCCTGCTCCTACATTACCTTTGCTTACTGCCCTTTCTTTCTCACACCTGAAGAAGGCTCCATGGCTGAAACGTTTTCTTTCTTCTCTTTTCAGCATGGAATAAACCTATTACTCGTTTCTTTGCAGCCTATGCATCCTGTAGCAGCTACCCACCTGAACTACATAATGTACACTATGAAATCCCAGGCTTGAGCCACATGTGGGGCAAAAGATGTTAAACTGTGCTGTGAGTGACGTGTATGTTTATATGGTGACTTCATTTTGTTTTTAATCATTAGTTACAGTATAAGCATGAGTACAAGAAGGAAGTATGAGTTTTTCTCCGAGCAACTAGTTTGAGAAAGTCCTTAAGTTTGCTTAATTTTTTTCCAGACTTTATCAATGTCCTTTGTCCTGTAGGTAAAACATCAAGCTGTTCCCTCTCAGATAATTTTTTTTTTTCTATTATGCATTGTTTACAGCAAATTGCAGGCACTGAAAAACTCTAAAGCTATTTTACACACACTAAACAGAGGGTGAGGTTCTTATGTAAATTTTGGAATTCTATTACTTTAAAATAACACCACAGGGAGAGTCACTTAATTAATCCATTTACTCTTTATCACATGAATGCACATAGTACTTGAATCCTAACAAATACATTCAGTTTAACTTTGAGACATTTATCCATAAATCTGTTTGCTAAAAGCTGAATATTTCTAGCAAGCCCTAGACTATTGCTATGTTCTGTAGGAATTGGCTGATACTGTACACATCAGAATGCCATTTGTAATGATTTTTTCATATGTGAACCTCCCCTCCTCCCCCTCCCCTTTAATATGAAAGAAATCCCCAATATTAATGGGGACTTACTTGTGGAAATACATAACCACATTCAAACTGTGTGTCTTTTTATATTTTATTAGCTGTACCCTGTTTGCATTTTATTGCAAAATAATTGTTTCAGGATTCTAAAGCAGTCTGAGAATAGTCACATTATGTGTTTAGTCAGAACCAGTGGTACAGGAGAGAGACACTAAAGACACCCAACCCAACTGTATTTATTCATGAGTGTAAACCAAGGGGTTGGGCAATCTTAAGTTATGGTTCATCCTACTCAGTACAGTATGTCATAGCAAGGTAGGATAAAATGGAACTTAAACATTAGGTGAACATACAGTTCAAACTCCAAGTGGACCTTGGGGTGAAAGTGCTGGCTAACCAATTAGAAGGTGAAAACTTCAATCTTCAGAATGATCAAAGTCATTCTGGCATTTATACAGTATTAATTTCTTTCTTTTATAGAGAGAGAGCTCGCTCCTTTGGGGAAAATGTGGGGAAGCAATATCTTGTATACTGTATGTGAATTATCCTGTAAGGACACAATGTAATAAAAAAAAAGAAAAAAATATAGGTATAATGTGTATTCTTCATGTCCGCAGCTCAGAATCGGTTCTCAGGAGAAAAGATCATCTTCTACGAGGTTAGTAAGTAAATTAAATTGAAGAGCAAAAAGAATTTGTCATGAGTAACCTTTAAAATGACAAGAGATTGGAGGAGCTTCCTACCGTAGAGCTTCTGTAATGGAATTAATGCCGTGCGTTCCTTTACAATTCTCAAAGGGTTTAATTTGCAGTAGCTGTCAAGACATTTTTCACAAGGCTATTATTATGGCATGGTGTGCTTATAGAACAGATAGCCATCTGCTTTTTTGCTTTGCAAGACAGGAGGCTGGGTGTCAAACTTGAAGCAGTAATATGTCACTGATGATAGCATCCTGCATTTTTCACAGAAACCAACAGGTAACTGGCAGGAGTAAAACATAAATGCTACCCTGCAACTATATTGACAGGAAACTTTTCACCTTTGTTGGTGGAAGTGCTGTCTCCAAAGGGGGCATTGCATTTCTTTGAGCATACCAGTACCATTTTTCCCCTTTTTTATCACTTAATAGTGATGATGATCCACTGAACAAGAGTCAGATTTTGAGTTATTACAGTAAGGTTACTAGTATTTCCACATAAGCATGATGAATTATCTGTGTTGTGGCTTCATTTAGATCTTTCAAAAACAGACAATTTTGAATGAATAAAGTAACAACAACCAGCCAAAGTAAAATTTACTCCTCCTCTCTTTTCTTCTAATTCCTGGAAGTTGGGAGGCTTTATAAGGAAATATCAATTCACTTGCAGTTTTGTACATTTTCTTCAGCTTTTTGTGTGCTATTGAAAAGGTCAAACCCACAGTGAGTCTATTTCCAGTTTTCTATTTTATTAACACCCTATTCGGTATTGACTGTTTTTCAATTTGTCTGTAATGCATCTGGAGAAAAAAGACTTGAGGACATTGCTGCACGACAGTGGGCCAGTCATCTTTCTGATGTAGAGGAATGTGCATCTGAGAGGAGAGCCAGCACTGATTGGAAGAGTAGTGTGTTTTGTCACTGCTATGGCAGTCTGAAAACTGCAACTAAAGACTAACCTGCGTTACACTAAACACAGAGGGAACATGAGCTAGGTAAAGCCCACGTGACTCTGGTGGAGCTCAGCCAATAGTTTGACACCACCTGTGGAATCCATGACATCGTCATCTCATTAGACAATCTCATTCTTATTCACAGAGACGCTCACAAAGTCACCTGTTCATTTCTATACCATAACTTAATAAGGAAGTAATTGCAGCATAAGGGTGTTAAAATTCCTGAAGGGTAACATTAAAGGCTTGCATTTCATGCTTCACACAATATCCATCCACTGAGTATGCACGTGCACTTTAGCATGCTGCTCTAGGTAATTGCATCCTTTTATAATTGCCTGTTCTGTTGTCCGCAGTGGTTTGTGTTTGCAAAAAACACACTATGTGCTCGAAAATAAATTGTTGTACTGTATGTGGTGGCTAAGGTCCTTCTTAGTGAATTAAATCTCTGTAATCCAAAATGAAACAAAGAAAACCTTATACAAAATTTCACTTTGAAAATATCTCAAATTCACTTTTAATTTATGTGGCACAAATTGCCCATTTCAGCACAGAAGTGGCTGACCAGGGTGGCAGTCACTAACAACAGCACCTCTCTATCAAAAAGAAAAGGTGACTTGTGATCTGTAAGTTACAGATGAGTTTAATGATGACATTTTTGGTGAGCAGTTAAGTATAAGATTCTCATTTCTTGCTGCTATTACTGCCAGTGAAGCTGCACTTCATTATTGTTTCGCTAGTCATACTCTCTTGACATACTTACTCTTCTGTACATTTCAGAAAAATCCATTTACATTTCAGAGCCATTAAAAATTGCTAGATGATGAGAGAGACAATTATCTGAGTGATGGTTGACTTTTGCTATACAGTATACCACAAAGAACTGAATTAAGCATTTGTATCACTTATTATTCTAACAGTAGTACAGATATTTTATCTGCACACAAAGAAAATCTGAACCAAATTTGCTACTTATTTTGAAATATAGTGAATGCTTTCATCTATTTCTTTTGTTCCTGAACTTTAATTTAGCAGAAATGTAGATGCTACCTTTTATTGGCTTACAAAATAAAATCCAAAGTCACTTTAAGTGGATGTTGCTGTTAAAAGCTTTGAGTTTTACTACCATTATTGATGACACCACTTATCATGTTTTATATAATCATAAAAGTCAACTTACCTCTTGGCCATTGGCAAACAGGCTTTTAACAGAAAAATATAAGCCACCAGAAAATCTAATGTTAGGCCTAAAATTTATTGTGAATGCATTTTATTAATGCTACCATAGTATTAAAATATTATGATATTCTTATCCGGGCTTTGAAACACAATATTGGCTTTGAGACAGCTGGATTTTTCACCACTGCAAAATTACTGACACCTTGAAAATGATAAATTATGAATAGATGCTGACACTAAAACCCTCTGTGGAGATGGTCTTGTGACTAATGAAGATGACAGGTTAAACTGGAGAAACGAACAGCTCAACTTCAGCCTTGCTCTTGAGAAAGATAACAGATGCTGTGCACTTTGACATGATGCCTAGACATACAATGAGCACTGCAATGTTGATGACATCTATCAAGCCTATCCAGATGAAATGAGAAGTACTGTAGCTTTTCTATGTTAGCTTTTGATGCTTAATTTCTGAAACATTTACTGTAGTAGCAGGTACCTGACTTTAAAAACCAGAAAGTATCCAGTACTGTATAAGGTCTTGTCGTTATAGCAACCACAACCAAATATTTTCCTCACATGGGTGCAGAATATTTTCAGACACTTGTCGCATGGATTTTAAATGATACTAATTAATGCTATTTTTTTTAAAACCTGCTTCACTTTATACAGTCAAATCCATCTTTATTTTTCGAAAGCATGCTAAAATGACACTATTGCCTTCAATGAAAACACAGTGACTGTTGTTTGGGTGTTCGGGTGTTTGCATTTGGATGTTTTTGAGGCAGTACAGGCTGTTTCCTTTACAAACACAATTGCATTCTGCAAGAAAATAAATACTAATAAAACATCAAAACAGAGTTGTGAAGGTCTGGCTGTGCTTCCAAGCTTTCTAACATGAATTGCTATTTGTTAGTCAGGGAACAGTACTGTAGTAGTAAAATAGCGAGGCAGCACATAATGCTTCATTCCTATTGTAGGAGTTATTGCTTTATCTAGAATTGATTAGAATTAAGAAATGAACTGTTAAGTAACTTGCTTTTCGAGAATCCAGCACACCTCGCTAGGCAATTCATTAATCAATTTAAATTTCAGAGGATACCAAATATCCTCAGATAATGTCTTCATTGATTTTTGGTAAAGAAAGAAAAAACAATGGGTTGTGGTTAGCTACAGTAGTTACTGGAGAGTTCTGGCAGTGTTTTACCTTTTAAATAATCATAGCCTCAGCAACTGTTTAGTTTTCAGTAGTACTTATCCAGTAGTTTGGATTTCCCATTCAAATACAGTTGTTGAAATTTGAACCAACATCATAAGCACGATGAAACAATAATTGTTTGGTAACATGTAATAAAACGAAGAGCAGAAGTCACAATTATTATTTTTCATATACCAGGAGACCTGTTACTGTTAACTGTCTGGTGTGTGTCAACTGGCTTGACATTAGTACTGTAGATGTTGTGTTAAAGCTCAGAGCAAGCGTACCGTATAAAATTTGAGAAAACACCTGTTTAACTGATCAACAATAAATTCAGCCTTTAGAAAAAGATGATTATAGTTTAGTGTTTACTAGAAAGTTGTTCTATTGGGGCATACAAGGACCAGAGTCCTCTGGTATGGAGAAACACATCATATTGATGCTGCAGGACACCTACAGTAAGAATGAGTCTATTAGAATTTATGGGTCAATATGATACCTACAGTAGTAAGAGACTGACATTTCAAAAATGATCTTCAGGTGGATCTAACATTTTTTTCATTTAGTAATATGAAGAGCATTTGTTATTTGTTTGATATTGCCCTCACCACTGTGCACATAATGTAACTAGTTAAAAATGACTTGCTTTGGGTTAAAAGTGTATTTGTCAGGTATCACAAATGCCCTGTGTGTCGTAAAACCATGTTAACATTTTCAATGCATTATGCTGTAAAATTGGTTAGAAAATATCTTGTGGAGATCACAGTGCACCCGGGTAATATATAATGGAACATGATATTGAATGAAAATTACATTCTAATACTTGTTTAGAGATGGCACATACTCTTCTCTTTCTGGTATTCTTTTTGATTACAACATGATTGGTAATACTAAAAGGCCCATGCACATTTTAGTTGATTGGCACATACAGTACTGTATGAAATAATGAGAATCAGCTTTCTTATCTGAAGGCAGCTATTTGAAAGTACAGATATTATGAGAAATCAAAATCTATGGTGTATTCACTAAAAAACATATACAAACCAAGGCATTATTTGTGGAATTTTCAAAAACACCTCTCTCTTTGTGCTGGGACTTAAAGAACTGCAATGACTAGGCCATCTTAAGATGTCTAAGCCTGAATTTCTTAAAGGCAATTTTTAAATAATGTGACAAAAAAACTATTAAGTCAGCATTTTGCTTTTGCTTCTAATGTATCACAGTGATGTTTACACTTACACTGTTAGGAAAGTCTCCCCTGCAAGATGCTATGACCTATTTCCACCCAAAATCCAAATGTAGTGTATATAGTATATGTTGTACAGTATATGTAAGTGCCACTGTAAATTATGTATAATTTGAAAGATGAAAATTCACTCAATATTTTGACTGATTGCACTTGATGTTGATCATGTAAAATAGATCACATCTCCAATGATGCTTTAAAAAAAAGTGTATGTGAGAAATGTGGATCTTTTATGGGCATTCTGCCTATGTGGAGTGTTTTAATAAGTATTTGTCAATCAGAGTTTTCGTAAGCCTACACTTACGAGAAACAATTTAAGTAAATATAATATTATAGCAATACCAAGCAATGCTGTTCAGCACAATGTCACATGCAGAGAGAAACCAGCTGTTAGAGTCCCAGATCCTAAACATCTTGGTTTGTTTTGATTTCATCAGTAAGGTTTAATTATCAAAAAATCTGCATGGCGTTTGTAATCATTTTAATAATAAATTTGTAATAATACATTTTGTAAGTAGATTTATAATCATATTTGTGTGTCACTGGAGTGTTTTCAATAGTCAGCTTAATGATCACATACTATTAAGATTCTCTACTCAATTTTTTCTTTCTTTCTTTTACAACAACTTCTTCTAGTGAAATTATTAGTGTTTTCCTGTAACATCTTATTATTTTCTTATCTCTCATAAACCTACAGTATATTAATGTATTTAAGATTTATGTACTGTACCTAAATTTATCTTAAAATTAGATTGAAATTACTGCTTACATACTGTAGAATATGTACAGTATATACTCTTTATATTTGTGTTATTTTTTGGAAAATTGGAATCATCAAATATTTTTACTTTTACACCTACTCACTTTGCAATATAAAACCATATATGACTCAGCTTTATGGCTGCAATTCCTGTGGTACTGAGGAGAAATTGAGACACATAGTCATTCTCCTCCAACACACCTGTCTGTCAATTCATCCATATTGGTTATGTGGTTGTTTAGTAGCTCTGCATTTTTTGTCATCTACAACCATACCGTATCTAGTTTGCTAACTATACAGTAAGCATTTTTGTATAGTTACATATTTTTATTGATACATATCTTTAAAATATATCAGTAAGAACAGTGGGCATCAATTGGTACAGTATTTTTAATATCTTGTGTAGTAAGTGCACATAGCCTTATCAAAAATAAAGACATTTCATGAAGGATAGTCATCAAAAACAAAGCGTTCCTTATAGTATCAGCTACACAAGTTTTAATTGTACTGTGCACTGTGTTGCAAACATTAACATTTTTGTATGTGCACCAAGTGCTGACATGGAAGAGGAAGCTTTTGCAGATGTGAAGAGTGTGCAGGTGTAGGATTTATGATCCCTTGGTAAATACCTGGCTTTTCTCCAGAATAGATATTTGCCCAGACCACATGGATTTCTACAGACCCAGCTTTCAGTAATGCTAAATGGATTGAGCCCACGTCTTCAAATAAACTGCATGTGCAACAAACCAGAAATACTAATAAAGCTTTAAAGCATTCCTTTTTTATTTCTAGATGATAATGAAGCGTCCATTACTGAGTTTTTCATTGTAAGGTATTATTCACAAAATGCCATAGTGCTCTTGCCAGACTCAGGCCATCTGCTGTATTGTCAGGTGTGAAGGTAACATAATGAGGAACATTTTCAAATGAGCTTAAGGTATTTGTTTTGAAGGCCAATTATAGCATTCATATGCAATCTTACTTTACAGCACAAAGATCTCAACGCACAGTACCTTGATAAAAGCTGTAAGGATGAAAACATTAAGCATTGAGAGAGACAACAAACTGCAGTTAATATGTAGTTTACAGTGTGTAGTTTTCTAAGGGATCAAATGTGAAAACTCCGTTGTCTTGAAAAAGTTTTTGACATCTATTCAGATATCAGTTATGACATTATATTTGTATTTCAGACCTACAGTTTTTTTTAATTTCCTTGTTGAACAATAAAGCACATTTTTGTTTCTTTAGTTTTGCTTTTCTTGGTCCAGTTTGGACTTTGCTTTTTGCAGTGTTGAATACAGTATGGACCAAGTTGACAGATTTTTGCTTTCTTCAGATACAAATGTACTCATAATGTACTATATTAAATTTAGCTACTGTAAGAAGGATACTTACGGTACTTTACTCATGGTGTGAAGAAATCAGCTATGCTTGGCTAATGAACTGTCCATCAATAGAAGGATTTCTTTTTAAATTGATTTCCACTAGTGTCAGACTAGTTCTATCACATCCTGTTAACTGATCTGCTTAAGATGTTATGTGGTTAGTTCTATAGAGTGTTAGGAGTTCTCTATAGCATGG
This sequence comes from Lepisosteus platostomus, assembly GCF_059453375.1. Classification (NCBI taxonomy): domain Eukaryota; kingdom Metazoa; phylum Chordata; class Actinopteri; order Semionotiformes; family Lepisosteidae; genus Lepisosteus; species Lepisosteus platostomus. The sequence continues at coordinate 58,806,229 of NC_142616.1, forward strand.
TGTTACAAACTGACATACAGTAATGGCCATGTTATCAGATACAGTATCTGCTTTTTACGCTTGCCCTGGATGAGGCAGACTTGTTTACGTTACTTCGCGCAGTTGGATGGATTTCATCTTATAATGTACATTTATTATGTTTTTACTCTGCAAATACAGAGAAAGAGGCAAATGCAAGACTAAAATGAGCTTCAGACGTCTCTCAATTTAAAGCACTTATAGACTGGATTTCTTTGGGAAACTGCTTTATACAGTAGTTACATAATCCCACTAAGGTGTCTCTCATCTCATATACTGATTCTCTGATAGACCTGAAAGCTTAAAGCGAATCCTGCCATGACACTATATCCTTATGCCTCTGGCTTTTGATTCTGGAATCAGGTGTTACAGTACAGGGGGATTGAGCGAGGATTCCCTGTGAGAACGTTTAGCCCTTAAGAAATCTCTGGAGAGAGGACCTTACCAACTCAAGATCATCAAGATCATCAAGCACACTGAGGAAAATCGTGGAATGAAGTAATTTCTTATCGGCACAACAGTTGTGCCTCTTTATTCTTAATTACTTGTTAACTAATTTATGCTTAAATTAAATGCTTCTCCCATTCACCATTGGGACTTGCAAAATAAGACAAGGGATTCTTAAATGGGCTTTGGGCTTATCTGGATAACGGAAAGGAAACCTACAACAGGATTTAGTATGTGATATAGGGTTCAACAAGGTTTTGCAAGTACAAATTGAAAAATGCACACAAAGTTCTCATACACTATATACAGTACATACAGTATCCACCATCAATCTAATTTCTTCAAGGAAATTGTAGTCTCATAATCTTTCATATAGTACTTCATTGATTTTGGACTTCTGTATATCACGTATGTGTTTTAATGTAATCTAAATCACAGTGAATTAAATATCTGCTTATAGGAGAAACAGTATACAGTACAGTACTTGTCTTTACTATTGGAGAGAAATTCAAGTTCTAAATGAGTGAGGATAATGTGCATTAAATTTGAATCATGTTTTCTGTATTAAGTTATTAATAATATTAACTTAATTTATTTTTGTTCAGATGCTATATTGTCCAATTAAAAAGTGATTGATTTTTGAAGTAAAGTACAAGCAATTAACGATTTGTCCTCACTAATTGGAAGAATATCATCATTCCTTGAATACTCTGACATTACCACTAGTCCTGAGCTTGTCCTGATGAATAAGCTGGAATTAAAAAAAAATGATGAATGACTGATATCAAAACAGATAGGTGAATTTGTGAATCTTTTAGATATAGAATTCTGTCTGAGGTCCTTATACAGTATATACTGTATATACAGGGCTATTTGCACGAAGGATCCCATAACACTTTACACAGAAGGGGACTCAACTACCTGGGGGATTGGTGGGAATAATGATTCACAAGCAGCCTCAGTAGGGAAGAGGAAATGAGAACAATTACTTCACCTGTTGAATTAAGGGGGAAGTTTAGGAAGAATGGATTGTACAAGCCCATAGTGTGATTTAGCTACTCTTTTTAAAATTTCTGATTTAAAAGAGCATAATTGCTGTATAAAAGGCGGGAGAAAAAGAACTTCATTCAAAAGAATACTTTATTTCATCAAGCATTGTTTATGCAATATTGAGCACGTTTGTTTTCAGTGACATTGATTTTTGGCAAGACATTAATCTAATTTACAGCATGTGTTCACTTGCACAAACGTGTGAGACCCGGTAGAGAAAATTAAAAAAAAACCTGCCAATCTGTCATGACTTTGACATGAAGTAATGTCTTTCATTTGTGAAGGCAAATACTGTGCTTTAGATATATACAGTATAGACTTCTGGGATTGTAATTTTAAAATGGTAGATAATGATAATGATTCTATAGGTATTATAGAAATAAAAACAGTAAAGTAGAAAGCAAATAGTGTTGCTTTCATTTAAGAGGGGTTTTTAATTTTATTCGAAATCTCTTCATTCCTCTTTAAGCGGAGACAATTATCTTTTGCACGTGTTGTATTTATGGTTTGCATTTTTAATTATTTAAAAGCTACAGGCACCCTTTTGCTGTTAGGACGGGTTACACTAATACAATTCCTTAATCTCATCTAATGCATAGGTTTTTGGAGAAATCTAATTACTGTTATTAGAGTGGCTCTGTTTTAAAGTCTATAAACTAGAGGTAGCTTAGATCACAGGAGTGGATGCCATATTTTCTCTGCTTATTAAATAAGGTGTGATTGGCCTTAATAGTCACCTACAGTAGGCTTTAATATACTGTAGAAATCTGAGTTTGTATGGTCTGGATTATTGTGCTATACATTGCACACAATAATCATTGATTCAATTGCATATAAACTTCTATAGCTTCAGTAAGTGCTCTGGTGGCTTGTTTCCAGGTAATAAAGCAATGATGTCTGCACTCTTTTGTGAGGATGTCTTTGGGGAGTTCCTGCTTCTTAAAAACACAGAAAACCACTTTGATAGTCCCACTTAGCTGTGCAAGACACACCTTTAACTGTCCTCCTAGCAGTCTTAAAACTGCTAATTAGACACTTAAGAGCGTCCATCAAGCTTACACACTTGCCTTGCAGGCACAAAGCTCTAGGTCATATGGAAATTCCAAAATTCTGCAATGTGTATCACCAGCCTGTCACTATTAATGCACCAAACAGTCTCCCATTAATTCAATATGACAATTCCGTCAGCCTGAATGTCAGGAATTTTTTTTTGCGTCTGCGCCCATGTAAAAGCAAAGACTTCCTTCTAATTTAATGATGGACTTTGATCCTTTTCATCCACTCAAATCTAACTTGAGGATTCAATTGCTATCACAACACGAAGGGAAAGATGGCAGCTACTGGAGTGTCAAAGAGAATTCAGGTGCTTTTGCTAACTTGGCAGGTTTTCTTATCAACAAGCGGTATGTGTCCAGTGCTCCTGAGTGGCTCAAGCAATAATAGTACTTGTTCATTGTGTAGATTGACCTCTGTGGTCCAGACCTCGTGAGTTCGGTCTTGAGTTATGCTACTAACTGACTGTGAATTTCAGACTTTAGAAAACTATCAGTCCAGTCTCTCCCAGAGCACTGTGAGGAGAGCTGTAGAGATGAGCATGAGCCAAGAATGTTGAATTTAGGAATCTGCCATTTCAAACATACCGTATGACCTGTAGCATATGTGATTTCAAATTTTAAGGGGTTCATCCTTATTAAATATTATTATTATTATTATTATTATTATTATTATTATTATTATTATTATTAGTAGTAGTAGTAGTAGTAGTAGTAGTATTATTATTATTGAGTTATTAGTCCACAATTAAAAAGAAATGAAAAATGTAAGTTGTTTGACATCTAAGTCACAGATTTCCTATGCTGAAATATTCTGGACGTTTTAGTGTACAGTACAAAATTAATTGGAACAATTTAGTTCAAACCATTTTTTTAATTTTCACTGGCAGTTCCTTGGTATAACTAACATTTACTGTAGCTTATACAGTGAAAATAACTTTCACTTATTTCATATATGATGTGTTGAACACTACCAGTATTTTACTTTCGGTTTCTATTGCTGGCTTGATCATGGAAACAATAAAATTAAAGCAAAAATCATTTTGCTTCTATCTGATGGTTATTTGGCAATCAGAGCAAAACATGTTTCAAATTTAACATGAATGTTCTTTTTACTGAACATAATATGATTTATGAGTACTATTAATAGTTTTAATGCTTGCAATTGCCACTTTGCTGTACCTGAACTTTGCCTTTGGGACAGAGCTTGTGCTGCTACTATCAGCTTGCAGCTTGTGCATCTATGCATTTTTATTTGTAGTTCAATTTCCATCCCTTAGGTTTGCTTTAAGTTAAATAAATTTAACTGTAATAAAATATTTTATGTTTTGTTACATTTTTTATTGTAAAAATTGTCTCTTTCAAAAGCTGGTTGAAACCTTGTGGCTCTCAGACTTTTAAAAACGTTAATTTGCACATAGTAAGCATTCTGTGTTCGATTTAGCTGAGCTGTATATTTAAAGGCTGGAGATAAAGAGTCAAAGAGAGGTTTTTCATTAGAATCCTTTTACATTTTAATTGATTTTTCCACAGGATATAATTAAAATTGGGATTTAGGTTGATTCTTGAATAAGTAAATCTGTCACACTGGTGGGATATTTTTAGTTATTCTAAGAAGATTAAAAAGATATATACTTAGTACCTGCATGCTGCACACACACTCATTATTAGCATATTTAATGCAGTATATTATAAGTGAATTGAGTTTTGGGATTTGCATCATTTTATTTCTCAAAGCAATATTGCTTAAGATGATATATTTGGCATAATTCTACTATTTTCATCTAAAATGTGAAATTTGATGACCTGAAAGACCTAAAAAAAAGTCTCCCCACATGCTAAACCACTTTAATGCCTGACAACAATTATGCACCAGGCACTCCACAGCAGAGCTGATCAGGTGAAGAAGTGAGAGATTAGACCAATTTTTTTCTGGAGTGTTGCTGGATAACTGATTCTTATAAGGCAATTTCTTATGAGATACAGTATATATATTTCAATAAAAACAAGCAAATGGGGTGAAGAAATGACTGGAATCTGAGTTGTGCAATGCTAATTAAGAACTCTCTCTGTGAAGTATCTTAATGAACTCTGGATCAGAGAATAGAGATGGTCCAGTGTTGCTAAGCATCTGTAAGGAAGTGAGGTACTTATTCACCAAGTATCGCTGAGGAAGTGAGGTAAACTATCACAGCTCTGACTTTTTTCTTTTTTTGTTTGTCTTCTGTCCCTTTGAAAGTTTCTCATCTTTAACAGAGTAAGCTCTGCATAATAAAAAGCTCATGTTAATTACCCCTTGGCTGCTTTCAGAAAAGTACTGTCAACGTGTAGCTGTGGAGCTGAGATTATTCTTCTGGGCGGCCTTTGCAGAAGACAGAAAAAAAGATAATGCAGGCAAAAGAAAAACCTTCAAAGCTTGTTCAAAGAGCCCTCAATCATCTTGTTAATTTCAGCCTCTTTTGGGGTCTGTAGTTTTAATATTCACAAACAGTCTTTAGTAGCAGTGATGTGTTAGGAAATATGAATAAAGGTCGTCTTCTACTTAGGACCAAAGGAAAATGGGAGAAGGATAACAGAATTGACAAAATTGCTTTTTGTTGTTTTCAGGACATTTCAAATGGGAGAAAAAGTTCTCGGTAATACCTTACAATGTATTCATGCTAAGTGGACCCTGTGGCTGTTATTGTGAAATTGATAACAATTTTATATGCTACATGTTGCATCTAGGAGACACCACATGTGGCTTAGGATTGTGCATTTCTTGTTCAGAGGAGGTGGGGAAAGACTCATGTGTGCTATTGTCATGCAATATATCCTCTGACTTGAGTATTTGACCTTAACTTTTGTTCTTTGTCCTTTTGTTAAACTGCAGAATTTCCAAGGAAATGTATAGAGTGATTCAGTGGTACATTATAAAGACATGTTGTAAACTTTCAGTGTTTTCTTTTATGTTCAGAAAAATAAGAATCCAATTTGTTGCCATGGTTTAACAGTATTCAATCACAGTGGACTTGGGTATTTGAAGAAACAGTTACTTGTGCAAGGCTTAGAAAGATTGTAGTTCTAGCCATAAATGCTGGAAGAAATATGTAGTGTATGTATGTGTATGTAGTCAATGTACATAAACTCCAATCACAGAAAATAACCCATGACTAGATTTCTGTTTATTAGCATTTAAGGTAAAAGAGCGTCTGCTTAGAGATGATCATTGAACAAGTCTGTTCATTAGCACAAGAACAAAAACAGGATATTGGTGTTGCATTCTTCTTTCTAAACAGAGCAATTATCATTTTGTTGAAGACTGAAATTTGGAAATAGTTGTTAGAAAGAGTGAGGTATGTGTCTTTGTACTATTATACTGTATGTATGATTTTGTGACAATGCAACCTGTAGCTGTGCAATTACCTTCATTAAGTGAATCAAGTGCATTAAAGACACAGTGAAAACTGTGTTTTCTTGGCTGGGCTTCATAAAATAATTTCATATGCAGCATACAGTAGAAGCCAGAGTGCACTTGTCATGACTTCTATTCACACTCAAAAAAGAAATCACCCAAGACAAATACAAATTTACAGTGTGCTGTAAATCCGTTATTTTTGTCCCTCTTCACACCCAGGCATTTCATTTATGCCACCAGAAATAAGACCAAATAGAAAAAACACAAACATGTAGTTGTGTGCATATGGCTTGCTTGATATTACTATTTAAAATTATGAAAAAAAACTGTGCAGTTATGTCTTTTGATTTTACCGATCCTCACAATATACTGTATTGCTGGGTTTTCATAGAGAGAAGAGAAAAATGGGTCTGTATCAAGAGAATGCTGTTGGTGTCTATGGCAACATTTTAAATGTGTTAAGCACTAATGCTTTCCAGTACGGAGGAGTTAGTGACACCAAAAAGAAGTATATTAGAATAATGATTGCATTATAGAAATCTGCTTTATCTTGTAAAATACAATAAATAATCAATAAACAAATATTAAATCAGAGGTATTAAGAAGCTCTACTCTCTTTTGTGTTTAAATTTTGGTTAGTGCTTGCTAAGATAGGCTCCAGCTCCCCTGTGACCCTGTATTGGTTTAAAGCAGTTAAAAATGGCTGTATATAATTTTGCGTAGTCTTACTGTAAGAATATAACAGTTAATAATGGCAGGCTTGTCAGCCCAGCTTGGGTTTCTAGTAGTTTATTGATCTAAAATATAAAACTATTAAGCATAAACAATTAGGAATTAATTTGAACAGCAAACTGTTAATCCCCCTGTTAATCAGATGTTCACATATTCAGTTAGGAGCCGGACTGCTTAGACAGTTGGAATTTTAAAAGTTCACCCCAGAAGGGTATTTAAGATGATTCCTGTCACGAGTCATAACGGAAAGACTTGTAGTTGCACTGTCTATAAACAATTAAAGGGGGAAACAATTGTATAATCCTGGGCTTTCTGACAGTGACTCCTGTGTCTGCACAGGGAGAATGGAGACCATTAGGCTTGCTTCTCCAACACGCCCACCTCTCAGAGCAATTCATCATTTGAAAAGCTGTGACAACTACAGGGAAAGCAGAGGATTTCGGCTCGAGGAGTACTGCGTCTCTGCAGACCTGCAGGCATTTCTGTTTTGCTGAGGACTGAGGGGGCCCTGAAGGCCTAACAACCACCCTACCTTGGTGGCACTCGGCCTAATGTGCAAATGGGAAATCCAGGTCACAGTCATCTAGTGACGCATGACCAAGGTTTGAATCAGCAACATCTGGGCCATAGACCTTATCCTATATTTAAGGAAATCTCTATTGGTTTGGCCACCCTGATATTTAAAAAAGTTGAAAAAATATTTTTACATGAATCTTATATAAGGAAAGCATTCAAAACAGGTGCAGTTAATGCTAAAGACATTTAAAATGCGTACTGGATAAAACTAATTGATTCCTTTATTCCTTTTATATTAGTGGGAAATAAATAGTGCCTTCCTTATTTCTGTATGCAGTCTTAAAAAAAAACATAAATATCACCTTCTCCCATATCTTTCCCATCTGTAAATTTCACTGAAAAACATTTATTTTAAGTAAATATTTTTAAGGATAGTTTAAGATAGAGGGCTTTTCTCATTTTCACTATTTCTCAATAGCCATTGCAAATTAAAACATTCTAATTACTGGCTTTTTAATTTATGATATTTGAAGTGCTGTACAGTTGGTGGTTCATACTGTTTAAGCTGATGTAATTAGGAAAGATCTGTTATATTTCTTATTTGTTTTTTGACTACCAAATGCCTTGAGGTTCTTAAATAACATGCATGAATCCTTTTTCCAAGACTTCCAGTACAAAACTCATAATTGAACACACACTTTGCCAAACTTCACAGCAGATAAGGTAAAAAAGTGAAACACTGCTTCATCAAAAGAAATACTGTAAGTAAGAAATCTAGATGGACCACACTTAACAAGTTAGGAGTGGTATTTAGCCAAGATAGCGGGCTAAATCTCCCTACTGTTTCAAACCATACTATGGTATCAGTAACAAAGCAAGGTTCTCAGTTTAACATTACATGTGAAGTTAGGCGCCTACTATTGTACATCACAGTGTCAACTTTCACAATACAAGGGCACTGGTCTGAAAATTCTGCTCCAGAAAGAAAAATGCCACCTACTGATCAACAAACATCACTTACAAAGACAACCTGATTTCACTTTGTAGTCTCCCAGCCCAGCCCAGAACATGACCAGACCCAGCCTTACTTGACTTGTAAGATCTGATGAGATCTGGCTACAAGGTGGTAAGGGATGCAATGGAAGGGATGTGATTAAACTAGATTTTGAAAATCCCCTTAATAACAACAGATTGCCAGTTCAAGTAGAAATTCATAGCATTTAGATATATTCAGTAATAAAAATATACATTGTGATATATAATTGTCACGCCCTCTGCAGCCAGGGGGCACTCCTTCTCTGTCCTGTCCCTAGTTTCTGGTCTGCTGTCCTTCCTGTCCCTCTCTTTCCCTTGGGCTATATATTTCCGGGTCTTGCACTTTGTCCTCGCTCAGCATTGACGTTCGGATGTCCTGAGACCTGCCTAGCACCAGGGCGCCCCACGTCCGCTCCCTGAGGGCATAGGTTTCTATACGGCATTCCTGAACTCTTTGCATTATGAGCCCGGGCCTTTTTCCCGTCTCGCCGCTACGCATATGGGTCTTTTTCCGCTCTCCTGCTCCCCACGGTTAGTCCCTTTGGACGTCCGTGACAGAATGCTGAGCCACCTACTGACCCCGCGAGCGGCGTTTTTTTTTTTGTCTTGCCGCAGTTTTTTTTTCTTTTTTTTCTCTGGGCTGTTTTTTTTTTCAGTTCCTCTATTCTAATCACTGGATATCACTCCGATCTTCCGTGCCTGTGAGCGGGTCCTGTACCTGGCTTTCCTCGGGTAGATCACTCCGATATCAGTGATTGAATGTTGAGCTGGCTTGCCTATTCTCATTACTGGATATCACTCCGAGCTTCTGTGTCTGGAGCGGGTTCTCGTGCCTGGCTCTTCCTGGTCTTGCTCTCTCCGATATCAGTGAGAGAATGGTAAGCTTTCTGCCGTTCCTCCATGCCTTTCGCTGGATATCACTCCGGGCATCTGTGTCTGTGAGCAGGCTTCGGTCTGGCTTTCCTCAGGTTGCCCACTCCGATATCAGCGTTAGTATGCGAACGTGCCCATTTGCCGTTCCTCCATTCTTTTCGCTGGATATCACTCCGGGCATCTGTGTCTGTGAGCGGACTTCGGTCTGGCTTTCCTCAGGTTGTCCACTCCGATATCAGCGTTAGAATGTGAACGTGCCATTTGCCCAGTCTGCGGTATTTTTCCCCGGGGTTTTTGTGTTTTTTTTTCCTTGTTTTTTGCCTTTTGTTTTGATTTTTTTCTTCCTGGTTTCCCCTCCTTTTTGGTCCCCCCTGCCCTCTGTGTGTAGGAACTTTGGTTCCTACCCGTTTTTGGTTCCTATTTTTTTGTGTGGTTTGTCTCCCTGGTCTTTCCCTGGTTTTTGTCTGTTGTGTTTGTGCTTGTGTACTTTTTTGTTTTAAGTCTCCGGAGCTCTTCTCTACCCCCCCCTTCCTCCTCCCAATAAAGGTTTATACCCCGGAGGAAGGGGTAGCTCTCAGCCGTGGATTCCCGGAGGTTTCCTTTCAGTTAAATGAGGTTTTTCCTCCCCCCAGTGCTGTGCAGCTTATTTATTTGTATGGGCGTCGGGAGCCGCCCATGAAGGGGGGGGTACTGTCACGCCCTCTGCAGCCAGGGGGCGCTCCTTCTCTGTCCTGTCCCTAGTTTCTGGTCTGCTGTCCTTCCTGTCCCTCTCTTTCCCTTGGGCTATATATTTCCGGGTCTTGCACTTTGTCCTCGCTCAGCATTGACGTTCGGATGTCCTGAGACCTGCCTAGCACCAGGGCGCCCCACGTCCGCTCCCTGAGGGCATAGGTTTCTATACGGCATTCCTGAACTCTTTGCATTATGAGCCCGGGCCTTTTTCCCGTCTCGCCGCTACGCATATGGGTCTTTTTCCGCTCTCCTGCTCCCCACGGTTAGTCCCTTTGGACGTCCGTGACAATAATAAATAAATCTATATCACATATAAAAATATATGTATATCAATATAATTAAAATATTTGCCTGACAAAAATAAATGCAATAGATAAAATCAAAATCAGCTATTACAAACAATTTGTCAAGGTTTTGTTGTCATTTTTTTTGTTTTGCCAGTACACAAAGCTTGAGGGTACATTGTGTGCTTTGTGTGAATATTTTTTATAGTTGAGCCAGCTGGTATCTGTGGAGGAAACATCATATGTGTCCCTTCCTTAGTGATTCGTTTAAAGTTCCCCTCTATATAAAATATATATTTTAGAATATAACACAAGCAAAGCTTTTTTGGACAAACAGAAATGCATAAAAAATGTATGCCATAAAAACTGTGCATATAGTTTTTTTCTGAAAACCTTAACCAAAAGATGAAAAGATATGTTTTGCTAATGCTGGGAATGCAAATTAGTTAATTGCATCACTGACTTTGATCTCTTTGTTTATCTCTTTATCAAAACTTTTATTTTCTTATTAATTTTGTGCATCTACTGCACTGTATCATTTTCTTCATGGGAGAGGTACTTCAGTCTTCAGTCTTTGCTACAGTATTATCTTTCATTCTAATCAAATAACAATTACAGCTGCCTTTATTAAAGGTCAAACTTAAGCACTTAAACTTTTAAGTCTTAAAATAAAAATGCTCCGTTCTGCAACTGACTAAAACACCTCCCTGCTTTAAATTTGCAGGCCTTTACAAACACTGCAATGAATAATAATAGTAGCTGGTTTAAATGTGCAACTTTTAATTGTGTTTTCAACCATTCTTTTAAAATGAGAGCTTTGACTTACATTAAAATAACATCTTTCATAATTACCTGTAAGTACAGCAATTTCCTTGCAGAAAAGGTATCTTGCAGGTATAGGTATTTCTGGAACACAAAGTACAGCTGCCATTATCACCATACTATAGTCAATTGCATCAAGTCATATTATTATTGTTACTATGTTAGATCATTGGTAGATTTTAATGCATTTATGCATTTTCATGGATAGAGTTTCTGATGGATAAGGAATGATTACTGGAATGCGATTTTCATCATCCTCAGATGTGGGAGACAAAGGTGTGTCATGGTAAGATTTATCTCACCAGACATGACCTTCAGAAGATGGGATATGTACACAAATTAATTCATAGGTCCGGCTGGAATGAGAGTAAGAATTGATTTTTGAAGAATTGAAGAAAAGTGGACAATTTTAACAGAACCATAATTTCAGATGGTTATTATTAACATTTAGATGAATCTGTGTAAGACTAATATAAAGTAACTGGGAACTAATGTTTGAGTATCTTCTTGAGAGATATAGCAATCTCCCAATGAGTTCCAGCTTATTCACCTTTCATGCAAAGTGATGTACAGTTTATAGGCATAGCACTGATGTGCACACAAAGTTAAGCAGGAAACCTGTCAAGCACAGAATTAATAATCTCTAGACTGTACAGTAGGTTGCTTCAAGCATGGAAAATGGGAAGTAAAACAGGCTTTGTCTTTTACCATGTTCCACTTTTAAGAAGAGGAAGCATTTATGTATTGATATAATATCTCTTTATATCCTTATAAATTCATTACAACTTTTGACTTCAAATCACATATATTGTATATTGTGAGAAAGAGTTGATTTTGGGTTGCGTCTGATACAATTCTGTAGGAAGCTTCGTAGGGGGTACCACATCACTGAAGGAGCCCTCAGATCCTGCTATGTTCCACACAATGTTAGGCATTTTTAGGTTTGTTAATCACTCTCAGTTGAGCTTGTTGATGTCATAAAACAAATGGTGTTGATTCAAATTTGGTAAAGCTTTGATTTCTGTTAAGCATTCCCAGGATCACAGCCTAGGTCTGGAGGAATGAACTTTGATACACCTGCCATTTGCAAATCACATGCTGTATGTTGTAGTTTAAGGTGAGTTTTCACTTGGCTGGCATAAGGTGCCTCTGCTGACAGGAAGCTACTAGAATGTATTGGGATTGCTATCAGTTTGTCTTCAAAAGCTCCCCAATGTCATGTAATATCATACAACATTGTATAACTTAGCTGACTTGATCACACAAGCTTCTTGTGTAGGGAGTAGTACCTCTTCATTTTTATCGAGGAAATGTTGTTCATTTTTGGTGTGGTACAGGTACTGTATGTGTCTTTGTTTAAGGGTGCTGGTACTGGAATTGACTAATGGTTTTCAAAATATTCAAGCAGTTTAGTCATCTAAAATGGCCTTTCTTAATATAAATAATATTTTCCTCATTTTTTGTCTGTTCTGCACAGATGCTTCTCATTACCACTTTGTTTCTGGATTAACTGTTCTTTGTGAAGAGGACCCATTAAAATCACAAGAAAGAAAGTATCTTTCAGACAAAGCATCGATTAGCTGAAGAAAATGAGGATGTTAAAGGGTGTAATTAAATTGAGTTTTCCCAGGATTACCTCTATTTTACTTTATTAGACTATTACACAACTATATAGAATGTCCCCTTAGGATGAGAGAGAGGCATTAGCTACTTATAGAATTCAAGAACATTCACATCCTAAACAAGAGCAACATTTTATATGAATGAAAAAGGACTGATATTTGCAGACAAATTTAATGTTATTTTACCGAGAATGTTATCCACTTAATTTCACTGCCTGGCCATCAGATGACATTTTCCACATTTTTCTTTAGCCTTAAGTAATTTGTTTTTCAATGGTAACTGCTACACTGTTAATTTGATCCAATGATTTACACTGTAAAGGAGCTGCAATTAACTAAGCACAGTTCTGAAAGCTGGTCTCAGAAACATCAATACAATTTGGTATTGTAATGTGCTGGTTGCAGCACGGTGATGACATCGCCCTCCCCTGCGCATAACAGGGATGTTGGCCTCCCGGGCTGAAGAAGGTCTTCTTTAGTTCAGCCGGCAAGTCTCCTGTTAAGCGACGCTGGAGACCCGGGTTCGAGCCCATGCGGTGAGGGATGAATTGAGGCGGGAATGGCGAGGGCACAAGCCCAAGGACCCAAATTCGCTACAGTATTAATGGCGTTAAAAGCAATAATAATTTTCTTATCTAATGGCTTGATTATTTAGGTCAGTATCCCAACAGTATAGCTGAGGTAGAAAAAAATATATTTTATAAATTATATAAGATGTACTGTGTTTTCTTTGCAAAGAGTTCAGACTGGAATGTATCCAGACCTACTATGGTATTTTAAAGTTTTAAAAACCTGAATATGACTTCAAAACAGTTCTGTAGAGTTGAATTATCTTTGTTCTACCTCTATAATTGTTTTCTGTCCTTTTTTAGGAGACAAAATTTTTTTTTGTTTGTCCAGCACTCTTAAATTTCAAAGTAAAATCATAAGCATGCTCAATTGTGACAATTAAAATTAATATTCCGTATGTATATGGAAGAAATTACTAGTCAGATTTGTACTGTAGCCTGGGCAGATGGGAGAGGATCTGGACTGACAGTTTTTTAAGTATAAGCTGTTTTAATCTGCACTTCAGGTTAAGCAGTGACAGCCACACTGGGAATCTTCTTATGTTCCTGCATTGATACATTTGCTGATATCCCTTGAGGAATTCCCTTGTAATAAAATGAATTAGTTTAATCTCCATACTCTTCCCTAACAGTCATTAGACTCGGATATGGAAAACTGTTGAATGGCACTTTTATTGAGCTCAGAAACAAAATGCTGATTTGCTTGATCCGTGTGTGGTAAAATCACACTGCTTTTCGGTAATTTGCAGTGTAAATGTTAATTACTGTATGTTTGCTATTAACTACTCTGTAGCAATATACGGTACTGTAGGATTGTTCCTTACATGGGTTTTCCATGCTGACATTGTTATGAATAAAGACTGACATAAACATGAATATCTTGCCTTTACAAGATATGAAGATGGATAATGGAATCTGCATCTGTCCTTTGCCCTTTTAATTACGCATAGTAATATTTGTCACAAAATGACTCACCTGTAGTCTAAACAATCTGTTTGTTGCAGTGTTACTGTTCTTTTTATACTGAAGGGGGCAGCCTTGTGTTATTATTGAGAATGGGATTTTTGTCACCAGCTAGCTGTTTCGTTTATTCAGATATTGTATTCTATGGTACGATTTATGAAAAAAACTTTCAATCATCCTGTGAGATCCATCTGTCTATCTGTCCATCTACTGTACCTATTGCATGCAATCATATATAATGATATAATGTAAACATGTTGAAGATTAGTATTGTAGGATATTATCAAGCACAGGACTTGTACAAACAGTATTCTGTCCTGATTTTCCTGCAGGCTTACATTAAATATTTTAATATATGAATTGTATAATTAGCGTAACGCCCCTGATACTGTATATCTTGAAGAGATCCCCCATAGGAATAATCCAGATTGAAATATTGTTTGGAATACCCAGCCTGGGCTATTAAATCAATAGGTTATACATTGTAGTGCAGGGCTAGTGATGTTGTGCTCTAGGGTTGGAAGAAGGCAAAATAGATAAAGTAGTCATCCTCTTGTCAGCACAACCTGAGGGAGCCAAACTGATTCTGTGATGTCTCCACTACACACTTCAGTGTTTCTCTGTCAGTGCGAGCTATCAGTGGTGTGGACCACTGGCCAAAAAGAACAATGTCATCCTACGGGCTTTTTTTTTAGACAACTAAGTTTCCCATCTTATTGTAAGAGTCTGCTGACATTTGATTAGCTTGGCAAACTGACAGCAGTACTACCTTTTTACTGATTTCAAATCTTTTTTCTTAGATTATTTTATCCTGCATTCACTGAAATGCTTTCGTTTTTTTGCAATACATTGAGGGAAATGTTCAAACTTGCACTTACTGTATATACTGAGTGCATATAACACCAAACTGGAAGATCACAGTCGTAGAAACCAAATTCCTTTAAAATAATTTCCAGTTCTAAGCTATGAAGTACCAATTCAGAAGATCATAACGATAAAAAAGACAGGGGGTGGCTACTCCTCTGAATGTTAATATTCAAATGATTGTTAATGTGAAACTTAATCCCAGATCTTCCCAATAACTCTTCTTATATGCCTCAAGGGACCTATATTTTAAAGTAAGACCTGTCAACTGGATCCATGGACCCAACATCATGTAAAGAAGTTTCTCCAGTTCTCTCATGAAACTAGCTGCACTTAATTTCCATTTATGCTATCTTTATGAGTCATACCATTTGTTTTTCATTCTAATTTAATGTAATTGTTTGATGTGAATGTGATGGAACCCGTGAAAAGTCATGACCCGATCTGCAAACTGAATGAAACTGTATTTGACAAGAGCAACAGGGAAACTAAAGTGCCATACAGTATATAAGGCACTGGATAAAGTTTATTTTCCTTAATGCACAACTTTATTTTCTCCGGTTTAGTGAAGAACATTTGTATGATAAATGATTCATATCCTCATTACAGAATTAATGAAAAAGTGATTTTTGTTCTTCCTTCAGGCAGTAAAGCCAGTGGGGCATTAAGCCATCACGAGCGATGACCTTCTCTTTCATTTCCTTAGCAGCACTTAGACTAGCCGAGGGGGAAGATTTTATCAGGGCTCCAGCTTCAGCATAGACAAACAAAATGAGATTTTATGCAAAAGCAACAAGAAAACAATTATTAAACGTATATTTCTTACAGTGATGGCTATGGATGAAGTCTGCATTTTAAAAACACTGTAAGGTGTTTTCTTTACCCAAAGCTCAATGCTTTCATCCACACGTTCAGTGTGTGACAGCCCTGCCTCTCAATTGTGGTTTTGTTACTTTGAGAGACATGAAAGAAATGCGATCGCTAAATGCTAACAGAAAGTAGCACTTAAAAAAAAACAAACGTTATGAATTGAACGGTATGCTGGATTGCCGTTGTGACTTTTGACTCCTAAGTAAATATTCATCCATCTGTTGTCAGAAAGCCAGTTATCTTGGCAAGGGTAGCAGCATGCCAGAGTTTATCCAGAGACATACGAGATGAGACAGAGAGCACACAGCTGCCATAAGTAAATATTACGGGGAATTATTAGATTGTTGTTCATTATTTGAATGTACTGCACATTTGAAAGCCTGTCTTGCTTTTTGATTTGTGTTAAAAGTTATTTAACTAAAAGATATTGAAATTTAACATATTAGAGCATAAAAGGGTTTGCAATCCCACCTGTCAAAATTCTGTAATTCCCGTACTGAAGAATAGTATACTACTTCAGTTAAAGATCTGATTAATACATTTGTATTGATTGCATACTAAACTAGTCCTCGGGTTTCCTTCATTGCATTATTGCATGAAATTGATTTTTTTTTCATTGAAAATAGCCTGTATAAGATTTGTTTGTGCAAATGAATTCTTTTCTCTCTGTATTGCTGAACAGAATAACTGCTTTTCTTTTCAAGAGCTAATCTGGGCAGAGATAGGAGCTGATGGTCTTTAGCTTCATGTGCTGCTTTGCCCTGATCTGCAACATTCTCTTCCCCTCAATTCAACTTGACCTGCATGATGAAATAATCAACTCATGTAGATCTAATAATCCCTTCCATTGACTGGCTTTCAGTGAAAATCTATTAGTTTTATCTATACATACTGTACAATGTTTTACTCTGTTTCACTGTACTGTATATTACACAGTTCAAGACATTTCAATATTTAATTATTTAGAAGAAAACTAACATATCAGGAGGTGGTGTTAAAGTATTTATAAGTGATTGAGTAACCTAATTGATTTAACTTTTGAAGTGACTTGTGGTACTTCTGCTGCACTACTTAACGGAAGCTTAAAAGCTGACTCTGTTCTTTTAAGACAATTCTATTGCTGAAAAATGTGCACTTACCCATTATTTGAATATATTTGCTGACATGAAGATTTCCTATTTGCTTGTGTATCTGCTTGATACCCCATCAGAATGAAACAGGCATTCATTGACCCTACCTCTTGCATTATTATCAGAGGGTTGGAAAGTGAAGTTACTGTACTTGTCAAAAAAAAAAGATAGGACATTTATCTGTAATTAAAATCAGCTGTATTTAAAAGCTGATTTGATTTGTTCAGATGGGACATGAAAAGTGTGCTTTTATTGTGATTTGTTGAAATTGCATATAACAAATAATTCAATTTAAAAAAATGTATGAGTTGGAAGGGAACAGATTGCTGAACAGCTGGCCCATATGAACTGTAACTGCTTTGTTGCTAAGAAGTTGCCTAATGTTTCTGTTTTCTTACGTCACCCTGAAAAAAATAACAGGATTTTGTGTGGTCAGTTCTATGTCATTTCTAATACATTACATTTTGATTACAAGATCGTAGCCCGTTTTTCATTTAATGTAGTGTAAGCAATTCACCTGTATTTTCAGGGCCTTGAAATATTTTATTAATTCATGTAAGATAAAATGAGGTTTGTTGACTGAGCTTCTTTATTTCTGTTTAATTATATGCTATATCAGAATATAAATAAGCTAATAAGTGTGGTCACTCCTTCAAAGCATATTCAGCTACAGGCTGACATCAAATGGAGTTTTTGCATTTTCTCTAGTGGCCTCCTCCAGGAAAAGTGAAATTGGTGGTTTTTATTTAATCAAATTAATAACGTTATCTCCACACCCACCTACACAAACAACCTTTCTGCCCCTTTGGGGATAGTTTATGACGATTAAAAGGATTTTGTAGTTATACTATTTTTTTTTGTAGTTGGATAATGTGTATTGTATAATTATGTACAGTACAGTACTAAGATGGTGGCCAAAGGCTTTTGCACCCTAATGTATTCCAGTGCTGTCTTGCAACATTGATTTGACTGCTAATGTATATAGGTTAAAGTAAAGAAATGCACATTTTGATTAATATGTTATTTTCTATATAAAATTAATTGACTCCGCTAACTTTTCCAAGTTCTTATGTTGGTGGGCAATTACATAAAGCAGCACAATGCATATTAAATATAATACCACTAATAAAAAACAGCACTTCACAGGAACACATATTTCATATTTCTGAATTAATACTTTGGGACCTGACATACAATTTCAGTAGATTTCACCTGCATGCTGTATATTAGGTGTTGTGTCTTCGGTTTGTCCTCAGGCCACTTTTAGTGCAGTTCCCAGTCTGAGAAGCACTGCACTAAAAACCAGGTAAGATCTGAATGTGCATTAAGACATCAGAGATTGCATCTACTAAAAGGGAATATATAATCTGACAGCATTGATAAGTTCTGGAAGACACTGCAGTGCTCTAGTTAATGATTCCCAATACCCTTTCTTACAAAGAGAACTAACATCCAAAGGGATGATATTCAGAATTCTCAGGGTATTGTTCAACAGATGTATACAGATGCATTGTGCCAGTTGCATTATGTAATTATGACTGACAAAGAGATAGCTGCACTTCAGTACATTAAGTGATGCCCACTACTTTATCATGTAGTTTAAAGGGTCACCAAAGTCTGTAACTTGGTCAGTGGCCCTCTCCTCAAACCCACTAGTGAATAAACTACATTTTTCTATTAACCCTTGCCTTCTTGGTTATTCATAGAAATGGTGTGATGTGGTCTTTTACAGGAACCAAATAACAAGTGTAGTGGTTCTAAAGACTTTTCCCACCCCTCCTCAATTGCTGATTTTCAGTGTTTCCAGATGATCAGCAATCCATAAATTGCAAAAGCTGGTTTATGACAATATACTTTATCAGAGGCAGACTATGCCCTTTGTTGTATACAGTGCCTTGCGAAAGTATTCGGCCCCCTTGAACTTTTCAACCTTTTGCCACATTTCAGGCTTCAAACATAAAGATATAATTTTTTTATTTTATGTGAAGAATCACCAACAAGTGGGACACAATTGTGAAGTGGAACGAAATCTATTGGATTTTTGAAACTTTTTTAACTAATAAAAAAATGAAAAGTGGGGCGTGCAAAATTATTCGGCCCCTTTACTTTCAGTGCAGCAAACTCACTCCAGAAGTTCAGCGAGGATCTCTGAATGATCCAATGTTGTCCTAAATGACTGATGGTGATAAATAGAATCCACCTGTGTGTAATCAAGTCTCTGTATAAATGCACCTGCTCTGTGATAGTCTCAAGGTTCTGTTGAAAGCGCAGAGAGCATCATGAAGACCAAGGAACACACCAGGCAGGTCCGTAATACTGTTGTGGAGAAGTTTAAAGCCGGATTTGGATACAAAAAGATTTCCCAAGCTTCAAACATCCCAAGGAGCACTGTGCAAGCGATCATCTTGAAATGGAAGGAGTATCAGACCACTGCAAATCTACCAAGACCTGGCCGTCCCTCTAAACTTTCAGCTCAGACAAGGAGAAGACTGATCAGAGATGCAGCCAAGAGGCCCATGATCACTCTGGATGAACTGCAGAGAACTACAGCTGAGGTGGGAGAGTCTGTCCATAGGACAACAATCAGTCTTACACTGCACAAATCTGGCCTTTATGGAAGAGTGGCAAGAAGAAAGCCATTTCTCAAAGATATCCATAAAAAGTCTCGTCTAAAGTTTGCCACAAGCCACCTGGGAGACACCCCAAACATGTGGAAGAAGGTGCTCTGGTCAGATGAAACCAAAATCGAACTTTTTGGCCACAATGCAAAACGATATGTTTGGCGTAAAAGCAACACAGCTCATCACCCTCAACACACCATCCCCACTGTCAAACATGGTGGTGGCAGCATCATGGTTTGGGCCTGCTTTTCTTCAGCAGGGACAGGGAAGATGGTTAAAATTGAGGGGAAGATGGATGCAGCCAAATACAGGACCATTCTGGATGAAAACCTGTTGGAGTCTGCAAAAGACCTGAAACTGGGACGGAGATTTATCTTCCAACAAGACAATGATCCCAAACATACAGCAAAATCTACAAAGGAATGGTTCACAAATAAACGTATCCAGGTGTTTGAATGGCCAAGTCAAAGTCCAGACCTGAATCCAATCGAGAATCTGTGGAAAGAGCTGAAAACTGCTGTTCACAAATGCTCTCCATCCAACCTCACTGAGCTCGAGCTGTTTTGCAAGGAAGAATGGGCAAGAATTTCAGTCTCTCGATGTGCAAAACTGATAGAGACATACCCCAAGCGACTTGCAGCTGTAATCGCAGCAAAAGGTGGCTCTACAAAGTATTAACGCAAGGGGGCCGAATAATTTTGCACGCCCCACTTTTCATTTTTTTATTAGTTAAAAAAGTTTCAAAAATCCAATAGATTTCGTTCCACTTCACAATTGTGTCCCACTTGTTGGTGATTCTTCACATAAAATAAAAAATTTATATCTTTATGTTTGAAGCCTGAAATGTGGCAAAAGGTTGAAAAGTTCAAGGGGGCCGAATACTTTCGCAAGGCACTGTAAATAAAAAAAAATAACTGTTCCCTTTTTTATGATTATCATGCTGATATGACATTTGGAGAAGGGTTTATTCTAGGCCAGATACTGTAAATGAAAATTGTACCATTTGTGAAGTATGTGTGATAAACGACAAGGACCGAAGAGGTGTTTTAAATAGTCTTTTTTGTCTCCAGTTTCTTTGTTTAATTAGAAAAATTAAACATTGCTTTATGGTTTTCAGAATAAAGACATTTGAAGGTTCCTAACCCACTTAATGTTAATTCTTGTATTACTGAATCTAACACCTCTTTTCCAATATAATGCATAAATAGCGTATTGAACTAGAATTGTAAACACTAGGGTAAATTCAAGACATTTTACTATAAAGCTGTTACTTTTATAATAAGAAGAAGTTTGTTTAGGCATCCTCTTTTGGTCCATGTCAGATGGAGGTCTGTACTGGCACAATTTTATGCTGGTTTATAACAGCAAATTTTGATAACATAAATGTGACTAATAGCTTTTGATTATTTTTAGTTGCACTTAGGGGAAATGCCAGTATTATCAGGAATACTGGAAGATACTTTAATATTCTGCAATTAAATCACTCTTAAAGAGTTATTAGCATGTGCTGTAAGTTTACAGGACAATTACTGAATCATGTTCCAAGAAGCTTTCAGTCTCGGTCTTCAGCAAAAGTGACATTTCACCTTTAGTTAAGGTGCATTTCTTAAAACCTAAGAGTGGGAATTCAGACTTCACAAGCCTTCTAAATACAGCAAGTGCTCTTTTTGCATTCCTCACTTTAGTATGTTCTTGCATCAATAATGAACATTGCATTTACCCCTAAAAAGTAAATATTCCACTTTGTCTTTCTTAGGGCATACTGATTTAATCAAACTATTTTCTTAAAACAAGCATTTTTGAATTATTAATGTGCAAATGTATAAAAAATACAATATATTGTATAATTTCCATTTTATGGTGCAAATGTTCATTGAACGATGTACATTTTAATATTTTTCTTGGACAATGTCTGTGCAATACTAGTTTAATTAAGTCAAGGGGGAATTACCTTACAATTACATTACAAAAATGTGGAAAAAAGGAAAGTACAATTTAAGTCTCCAAAGACATGTATCAAATGTACTTCCATCTAGGGCTAATCAGGCCTTTTATCCCTATTTACTGTGAGACTTGTCCATGTTGCTGCAACCTGTTAACTGTTTTTTCAAATTTAAAACGATTCAAATTTATTTTCTACCAATCTCAGTAATCATAGAAACCTCAATTATAAAACTATCAACATTGTGTTCCTTAAAAAAAGAGAAGATATGTACTGCCAAATTTAATCTGCCCAGATCTGAAGCTGCTTTGCTGATTGTGTGCTGCGATTTGGGGAATCCCAGATTAGAATCAGCAATGCCTGGAAGATAGGACCCAGGGACTACATTCAGACAGGTTCCTTCATAGAATCTCTTGTAAGGAGGTCATGTTGTGTAGCTGAAATGATAGTTCTAAAAGCATTAATACAACCATAGAGGTATTAGGTCTAGTACTCATTATATAAGCTGTATTCTTAAACCAAAGCTAAAACATTGTAATTATTAGATCATTTCCTTAGAAAATGTAAATGTCTGTATTTATTGACTGTAGCGCAGTTCAAAATTAAAGTTTTACTATAACTAAAAGATACTGCCCTTTTGTAAGGACAAAGATCCATTTTTGCATTTTGAAAGGGAAGCTTATTTTGGAATAAAAGTAGGAGCATAGAATGTCAGTCAATAATTTAGCTCCTACTTAGTGCTATACTGTATGGTTTCTCCATGTTTGTATACTGCTGCAATTGATTTTCATCCCTACAGTTTGGCCTTTAGTTTTGAAATGTCCCCAAAAATGTATAACCACATATCGCTGTGCACAGCCTATCACCAAGTCTTCAGTATGACTGAGAAAGGCTTCAAAGTACAATGGATTTTGGAAACAGTGGGCTGATCTGTTCACCATTGAAAGCATATGCTCTGCTGCAGGCTTTGTAAGCAAGAAATGTCTTTGTGAGCTAAAAAAATATTTGTTTAGAATTCTACAGCAGAGTAGAACTGTGTGATTTTGTTATTTTTTAATGTTTGTCATAACCTCTGGTACTTAAAATGTGGATAATGAATGTGGAATCCCTGTTATCTTAATAATTCGAGCTTGAAGTCTTACAGAATATAGCCAAGAAGCAGAGCAGCCTTTTTCCATATACTGTACAGTATAAATCCACTGGATGACAACATGATTATTCTTATTTGGATATCATTTAAATTAATTGAAAAAGGCAGATGTTGATCTGAATGTAAAAATGCTACTGGTTTGAAGTATTGGCAGTTGGGGAAAGTATAGTTAGCAACTGCAGTATGAATTCTCAAAACACAAGACACAAATACTTTCTTCCCTATGAAATCAATGGTGAATGTCTCAACAAGGCAGTTTATACTGCATCTAGGATGTGAAATTAAGGATTTTCTTTCTCACTTCAGTTGGTTTTGGACTTTCCTATGCATTTCCTGTGCTGCATCAGCCATAAATGCTTGCTTGTGATTTTGTTTTAAGCATTGAGACTATTTTTTCTATAAAGTTCAAATGATTCAGAACCAAATTAAATAAATCCTTCAAATTGCAAGTCAGAATGGATCTTGTCTGAGTGAGTGTGAGAAACTTCATAATGCACATTCATATGCAACATTGTAAATGAAGCATTACAACTTTTCTATTGAAACTACTTTGAAATGTATTTAAAAAAGACTTCTTCAGACAGCAGCATGTCCATGTCCATTTACAAAGATTAATTTGATTATCAATATAAAGACCACCAAACACTTTTTTAAAGATAGTAGGCAAGGTGAAGCTTTGTGAAGTAAACCTATAGTACTGGATTGTGATCATGTTTTACAGCATTTTGAGCTGGTAAACCCTTTATTTTTTTCTTCTAAAAAAAGAATCTGGTTCTAAAAAGTGGGATTCTTCTGGCCATGGTAACAGTGTTGTTCCAAAGAGAGAGATCTTGAAGGTCAGTCTTACTAGAGTGATCTTAAAACTTGACCTGCCAGTTTAAGCGTGGTCTCAGACGAAGATGGAGAGATGGATTTTTGAAGTCGTAATCTTGGAGATTACTAGATGGATTCCCATCCCAACAAAAGGCTCTTGGATTCCTTTGTAACTTGAATAAAAAACCCTGAGGGAAAAGAAGACTTACTTTGTGCCATTTAATTTAGCTTGACTTTAAGCACTAGCAACAGTCTTTTATCATAGTTGATGTTGAGTGGATCAGAAGGATTATAAAATATTTTAACAGTCTTCCAAAGTGAATTGAAGTGGTCACTGTGGAAACCGCCAGTGAGCAGCTCTTGTATCTTATTGTAGTTAATCAATAAGAATAGTTCACAGCATTTTGAATATTTTAATATGGAAGATTTAATATGGAGGACAACAGTGAGGAGCAATTGTGGAAAAAAGTTTTCTTTTTCAATCTTGGAAAGGCAACTTGATAATAAGCATCAACAACAGTTTCTCTACTATGATATTACGTACAGTAGCTTTTTAAAACGTCTATCTTATACTCTTGCTGGAAAAAAACCATTCTGACATGTTTGAACTGACAAATGGCATTTTCATGTTGACATCTGGTGATATAAATTCCAAAAACCTTTAAAGAATGTATTTTATTGTAAATCAGTATTGTAATTAAAATAGTACAATACAGTATATGATGTGTGTGTATATATATACTGTATATACTGTACATATACAGTACACATAGAGTACTGTATACAGTATACACAAGTACTGTACACAATATATAATGTATATACACTATGTGTCAAAATCTAAAATTTTACTCATGTAAGTATTAAGTTCGGTGTGCTTACTTAACCATTTCTGACAAATATTTTACTTCAGTGAAGAATATGTTGCACTCAACTGAAGATCTTACCCCACTTAAGCTTGAAAGTGTGCTCATTGATAACACCATCTAACACATCATTTCCAATGGTAGAATACTTGTCCAAAAATAGAATTTTACCCTTATTGGTATGT
Organism: Lepisosteus platostomus; assembly: GCF_059453375.1. NCBI lineage: Eukaryota > Metazoa > Chordata > Actinopteri > Semionotiformes > Lepisosteidae > Lepisosteus > Lepisosteus platostomus. The sequence continues at coordinate 58,830,782 of NC_142616.1, forward strand.
TCTCTTTTTTTTTTGGTGTGCTTTCTTAACCATTTCTGGCATATATTTTGTTTCAGTGAACCATATTTTGCACTCAAATCAGTGGAAGGTTGCATGAATTCTTTGAAGAAATTCTGAGCCCTAACTCTAACCTAGTGCAAACCCATAGCTAGGGTTATAGGAGTATACAATATTTCCTGTGTTTAACAGGAATTAAGACTTTTTTCCTTTTAAGACATTTTAACACATTTTTGGTGCTTTGTGTTTTTGACCAGCTTATCATTGACCAGTTCAACTTAATTTTTCCTTCTTTAATACATAGATTTAAATTTGTCCTTATCTAAGCAGAATCTGAATTACATTGAGAATAATCCGATTTTCGAAAAGTTTGGGTGATGATAAAAGATTTCATAGACCTATTCAAATAATGCAGAAAGCAATTGGATTCAGTATCTGCAAGCTTGATCTGCAGTTTATGTTCCTGGATAAAGTAAAAAACAAGTAGTGAAGAACAAGCTTAATTCATGAGATATTCATGAGATATACTATAAATTTTCCAATCCAATAAAAGCTGTTTAATGTCTAGCTTTATTTATCAGCAAGACACCATAAGGAAACTATGTTTAGTAAATAAGTAGTAAACAATCTGTAAACATTTGAGGAGTGGTTTGAACTCTTAAAAATCCATGTATAGTACCAAAGAAATAAACTAACTTCTCTTTTTATAAGCATTATTTTCATATGCAAGATAACCCAAAAAGTAAAGATATTGAATCCCTAGAATTTGAAATCTGAACCACAGTATTCCTTGGATTTTTTATGTTTTAAGTGTGTAAAAGATAAAGTAATTTAAAGATGTATCTTCTTCCTTTTCAATCTGGCTTTCTTAACTGCCTATAACTTAAGCAAAAAGAGAAAAAATGATTTGATACTTTTAAATGTTTGTCAAAACTGCAGTTTCTTGTCATTTAATCTCACACTTGTGGTGGGTTGCAGTTTACGAGCCTTCCAAAACTTTTCTTGAAGGTACAGTACCATGCACTGTGTAATTTCAAAGATGGTGAAAGCTTTTTGACAACATGCTTCAGATAAAGAGGTCTTCATAATTTTTAGTTTAGAAACTTTTCTTTGAAACTGGCAGGAGACGCATCATGCTGCTGGGGAAATAGCGATTAATGTACTGTCAAAGCACGTCTATGCAAATGTGGGTTTCCACGAGAAATAACGTTTCTTTTAAAATAAGGAAGTGCATGTTTTTATAAAGAAAGAAGTTGCAGCTTTGTTTTAGGGATTTGTGTAATGAGAATGAAATGAGATTGGTAAATGCCAAATTAAATGGTTTTCTCGTATCTTTAAAAGTATGGGCAATCATTTGTTTTTTCAAGAGAAGTTATTTAATAAAAAATACTTTTTTTAGAACATGAGAATCTAAGAATGGTTAGGAGGAGAGCATTTGGCCCACCTGCCCCGTTCCATAGTAGCTTATTGATCCAAGAATCTCATCCAGCAGTTTCCTGAAGGAATCTAAGGTGTTGGCTTCAACCAGGTGGTTAGGTAGCTTGTTCCATATTTCCAGAACCCTTTTTTGTTTGTTGTGGTAGATTACAGTCTTCATTGGAAAGTCAATAAGCAGCAATAGCTGCAGAAAGACGGAACGATCATTGGATTTAAGATGTAAATATTTACCATGTACGGTTGCTGTTGTTCTCAATGATCAAGTCTCTTTTCTTGCCTTTTAAGCTGCTGCTTTGATTTTAATTAGGAAAATGTAACTGTCATTGTAAGTGTGACATGCAGTTATTAATTAGCAAACAAACAGAAGCCGGCACCTTTTATTGATAAAAAAATGAAATCCCTTAAAGTTAATGGAAGCTCCCAGACCTCTATTCTTCGTAATCCAAAAGATTAGCCTTCTCGAAAACAGTCAATCCAATAATGCATTGCTGACATTGACCTGCGGCTGCCTACAATGAGGCTTTCTGAGAAACTAATGAAACTCCTTTATCAATGTGAGTTACAGTTAAAGGGAAAGAGGGAATACGAATAACAGTCAGTTGCACACTTAAAGTGCTTGCTAGCAGAAGGGGGGGGTGAGAAAATGAGTGTCAGACCAGAATTTGAGAACTACCTTTTAGGAGTAGCAAAATGTACCTTTTAATTAAGAATAACAGTCAAAATTCAAAGTCATCACAAGCATTGAGGGGAAAAAAAGGCTGTATTTCACTGGTATCTCTAGGATGTGAACTGATAACCATCTGAGACTTGGCAAAGCCAGAGTCCTTTTAAAGAGGGTTGACAGATTAATATTCTGTGCATTTCTTCTTTAAAAACAACCTTTCTACAAAAAGCCAGATTGCTTTTGAAGACCATGGCTGACATTAGCCCAAGGTTAATGAAGAACAAGTAACGTAGACAAAATGCTTATGAGCCTCTCTAATGTGGCTTGAAAAGAAGTGTACTTTATTTTTAATTGTAGATCTAGATATCCACATCTGAGGTCAGTGTTCCCAGTAGGACATTAACTTTATTGGAAAACAAAAACATGATCAAGTTCTTGTTGCTGATGTACAATGAGGGAGGGGGTTAATAATGAAATCGTGCCTAGCATTTTCACAATTTGACCCAGAGAATTTGGCAGATGTTCAGTCTATTTTACATTAAAAATCTTCATAAAACCCACAGTGTGAAGTTACTGTTGGAAATAGTTATTTTTCCATTAAGGAATAAAATTGAATTCTAAAGTAGGTAGTGTTCTTTGCCATTTGTCATACTACAGTATATACAGTATGCTGGACAACAATTGAGAATATGCATATGACATTTGACTGAAAAACTCTCTAAGTCTTGATGGCAACAATCAATGTTATGTCCTACAATTAATACTATACAGAGATTTCCAAGTGGATTTATATCTGTCTTGAAACTAACAAATGACTTTTTGGACTTTATTTTCCACTGGGTATCAATCACAAACAGTACTTTGATTACAGTATATAATTCATAGAGTTTAAATGTTGTATAACATACAGTATTAAACAATGAAACAACTTTAGCAAAAATCTTCATACCAAGTCTCCAACATGCAATACAGAAACAGATCATAATCAGAAGAATTAATGCAATATTAATTATTTAAGTATTAATATTAATTATATTAAGTGTTCCCCCTGGGAACTGTATACAGTGCATAAGCTACAATATGTGCTTGATAAAACTGGTTCAGCACAGGCAAATAAAAAAAGCAATGTTTTATGATTGTAAAGCATGGGAAAGGCATGTACAGTAGCATAAGCATATTAAAGAGAAGCCACAGACACTGCAATGATACTGTTGCTAAGGGCATTTCAGGACATATGTTCTATAAGAGACTTGTGTACAGTTTGTTTGATTTTGTCATGCCTGTAGTCTAATGGGAGACACAACCTCCTCATATACATAATCACTTTGGAATTACAAGAAGTGAAAATACTATGCACCTAAAATCCCTCTGGCGATTTGCAGGGCATTTCAGGGGCTTGGATATTAAGGAGAGTTTCAGCGTAAAATAGACTCCTGTTGCATCCTGAAAGTGACTATGTACAATACATAAGGACGTCTTGTGTACAACTGTTGTAGTCAACTGTTGCACAATCACTACAGTAAGGAAACCTTTGTATACAGTATCTGAAACTATACAGTTTGACTGCATACAGTATGTGTTTGATGGCAGTGAAGTGGTTAGTATTGCTGCCTTCCAGCACTGGGGCCCTGGGTTCAATTCCAGAGGTGCTATCGGCATTGTGTGTCTATGTTCTCCCTGTATTTGTATGGGTTTCTTCTGAGTGCTCCAGTTTTCTCCCACTGTCCACAGATATATTAGATTAAGTGGACCTGATGTGAGTGCATGCATGTTTTTACAGTGTCTTTGCATAGCCTGCGATGGACTGGCATGCCATCTGGGGTGTGTCATGTCTTGCACCCTTTACGTGCTGAGAGAGGCTCTGATTCCCCCATGAGCCTGTATTGGAAGGGGTGGATGCGTTTGCTGCATTTGCTGTAGGCATTTGGATATTAAATTTATGTTAATGTTATAGCACCAATGCAACTGCTAGAATTGAGAATGCTTTAATGTCTATAAACTACTGTAGACGTGCAGGCTCTTGGAAACTGTAAGGCAGCAACACCTTGAACCCTGAACATATTGTAATGGAGGAGCATGACTACTGTACCTTACATGATTATTTTCATAAATAGAGAAAAAGACGGACATGCAGAGAAAATAATATGCATCTTATACATGTCTCTGTACTGCATCTCATGTATTCAGATATGATCAGATGTTGTTTTATCCAACCTCTGCTACAGTTAATAAACATTCTGCACCTTTAACAAAGAATAATTAAATGCATAATGTTGACTTGTAAATCATCATCACAATTTATCAGTGTTTCAAATGATCTAGATCTAGACCTCTAATTTGAAATCTAACAGTTACTTATAAAGGAATAATAATATTAATAATAAGAATCACAATCTAAATCTTTGTTGTACAGTCAGATATCCCATAAAGCCACCTTTTTACCCATAAAAAAATAACATATCCATCATAACATTTAGCTCCTGTCAAATTTAGGGAAAATATGACACATGCACTGATCAATGTGACTGCAAAAAAACTGCTTTAAAGTTTACATTCCATAGCGAACGCAGTCTTTCATCCTGGCCTGTGCAGTAAAGGACTATTATTTGTAACTTGAACTAGTAGCATGGAAATGGACTATACTAAGGGTTAATTTTCTTCTTGGTCATGAAATCGGAGTTCTTCTAGGAGAGACGTACTGAGAGAGAGGGGGCATACGAAAGTGTAATCTAGACGATTAGGAATTCATAAGCGCCCTTTCTCTCTCGCTCTGTGTGATACTGCAACGTTTTACTGTACTTCTGTGCTTTCCTGGGAATAAATAAAAATCGACAGTTATTCGACCTCCTCCATTCAATCAGTCGTCCCTCGAGTAAGTAACAGAAACGAGACTGCAAATAAATACTGCGAAAATTACCGTCTCTTTTTTGTGACAAGGCGAAATGAAGGGAGCGATACCGTAGATGCAACTGAAAATAAAGGGGGTTGTAAACTTGACGCTTCACTGTTCTATATTCAGGAGATGAACACTTGTGCGATAATGGTACACTGGTGTAAGGTGAACCAGCCCCTTGCGCACTAATAACACTTTGCTAAAATCACATTCCTATACCGAGATCTAGAGAAAATTGGCAATTGATCGCGCCTTGTAAGATCTCAACACTGAGCCATTCATTTGACAAATGCATATTTGATTCTGGGTGGAGTGAAAGGAGGCGTCATTCCTTTCCATTAGAGCTCAGAGCGGAAGACACTAAGTATTCTCTTCGCTTCTCTCCATCCTTTCGGGTTTTTTTTTCTTGTATTTTTGCCACAGATGCGAGGCGACTAACGCGGAATGGACATTTGTTGAAGGACGCTGCACCTGATCACACACTGAACCGAGATGAAGTTCATCTGAGCGGGGAGGATTTCATACAGCTGTGCCGGATCTAAAAATGAACAATTTCTTGCTTGTTTTTTCCGAGAAGAAAAAATAGGCATGGGTGGCTTTTGTTTGAAACGCAACTTTTCAAAATAGTTCTGTCACATAGGATTGCATACTTGTTTTTTTATTGCTATTTAGTTTTGTTTTTTATATACAGTATATATTGTGGTACCATTTTAACAGTGCGGTGAGGACCACTGTTAATCCACATTTCTTCTGGAATATTGTTGCATTTTTCTTGCTTTCTGTGTAGCTGTCTTTCCTTTCTTCAATTTTAGCCGTCTTTAATTACATTTATTAATTTTCTTTTTCTAGAGTTAATATTTTTCCTTGGAATTGTCTTCGGAGCAACAAGCGACGCCGAACGCTTTAACCATCTTCGAAATTTTTAGTATTGGGCAGAGCTTACACAGTTTTGGTGAATAACGCAATTTTCTTGCAGAAGCAGTTGGGTTTTTTTTTTCTTTATTGCGAAATGGCTTATTTTTTAAATGACTTCAGACACCTCTGATAACTGTGTTTTAGATAGGTGCCTTTAGCAGTTTAGAGCCAATAACGGGAAACCATGGCCAGTTTTGGTACAGCATTCAAGCCCTACTTTCTATGGAGAGCGCTTTGGGTGGCAAAGGTTGTGGTAGAGTTGACACTGTCCCAGGAGATTTACGCACCCCATTCTATAAGAATTGAAGGGGACCTGACCTTGGGTGGCCTGTTCCCAGTCCATGCTCGAGGTACCCCCGGAATGCCTTGCGGGGATATCAAAAAGGAAAACGGGATCCACAGGCTGGAAGCTATGATGTACGCTTTGGACCAAATTAATAGTGACGACGAGCTTTTGCCCAATATCACTTTAGGAGCACGGGTATTAGATACGTGTTCTAGAGACACTTACGCTTTGGAGCAGTCCCTTACTTTTGTGCAGGCTCTTATACAAAAAGACACTTCGGATGTGAGGTGTACCAACGGAGAACCCCCCGTGTTCGTCAAGCCTGAGAAGGTGGTAGGGGTGATAGGAGCGTCTGCAAGTTCTGTGTCCATTATGGTTGCGAACATTTTGCGGCTTTTTCAGGTAAGAATTATCACTGCTTCCTTGATGCCGTGATAAATGACCACCGAATATCTTGATTATAAGCTTTGCTTTTCCTATCATACGTTATAGTAGACTACTGGACTTTTTGAAAGTTGCATATTAGTACTATTCATCTGATTTGCCTCCTTTTTTGTCCTTTTGTCAATAGGATATACACCGCAGTCCAGATGATTACCGCATTAAACCATTGGCTTTAGTCATATTTGATTTTTCTTTCAACCGTTATTGCTCTGTTCTACCTTTTCCCAGTAGTGGTTCTTTCTGACAAGCACTAAATTTATTGAACCATTCACAAGAATCACCAGAGAAAAACAAGGCGGTGATTTAAATGGGTTTACATTAGTGTGGAATCTTAGCAATAAACAAGCTTGTAAACTGAGCAAAGAAATCCGATACTAGTGGGAATCACTTTAACTTGCAGAGCAGGTCTCTTAGTTTGTTTTTCACAAGAAACCGTCACCTTCTATACAGTATACACTCTTATCTGGGATTCGTGTACACTAAAACGTGACGTAACCATTAATTAAATTGAGTATTCTATTTAATGCTATACCATTTAATGCAGATTAATCTTTGTGCAGTTTTAAACAAGATCTTAAGCAACTACAGTATCTGCTTTAATCCCTTAACCTATCGAAGTGTATAGAAAATCGTGTGACGTTTACGAAATTTGGAGACCGGCGTTCTTGCTACATAAGCAAAAAGGTCGTAACTAGAAACTGATTCGACTGTCACCCGCTATTTAACAGAAACGTGAATTCTCAGTCGCGCTTTACCTACTGGTGGTGCTGAAAGAACAGCTCCTTGCAGTAAGCATACTGTACCTGCTTGCGCGTTTCAGATTGTTCCCGCATCATTTCCGTTAAACCTCATATAAAAAACTTTATCCTTGTCGTCGTAAAACATTTTTAATGTTCTGCTGTTTTAATGACATCACGAAACTAAACGAGCACGTGGTTTGATGGAAGACATGCGCCGCTTTTGTAGACTATAGAGTATGGAATATTTATTTTCTAAATGTACTCAAACAGGCTCTGGCGTCGTTCTGGTATAGCAATTGGAAGCCAGGAATCTTAGAAGATGTGTAACATTAACGCAATGACGGCAAAGAACCTTTGGTGTGACATGTCTGACAGGAATACCGTAGTGCTTTATTATTTTTCAAGCCAATTAAAAGGGTTGGGTTGATATCTTGCCTTAATGTGATAAAACTCGTAGCGTGAGCCTGAAGCTTTGTCTCATATTTTGATCCCATAGGAATCATTTCTTGTCTACGGAAGCAACATGTTTTAAGTGCTCTGCTCGATCCAACAGCTGGGAGAGGATGCACATTTTCTTGATGTTCAATCAGTCGTTGCTTGATTTGTGGAGACAGATGAAGAAAATAAACAATAAATAAATTGGTATACAAAGAGCTAGATGTTTTAAATCGATTCCTATTTCTTTTTAGATTCCTTCCTATTCAGACCAGGAGAATTATGAAACGGCATGTAGCTTTCAAAGGTTTTCACCTACAGCCACATTGATCCTAAAAAAAAAAAACATTGACAGGTACTCTGATATTTCTGCTTGAGTTAAATCAGTTGCAACACCAGGCAATACAAATACAGCTAAGCAGTATGACAAGTTGGTTCAATTGTCATGGAAGTGTCGCTTTGCTTACGGCTGTTTAGTTCAGCGTGGCAGTGAGGCAAAATACCACGAAGTGTTTTAGATATAAAATGGTCTCCCGAGTGAAGATCTTTGTGTTCTCCTGTAGCATTCCAGTCTACCTTGGCTTCTCTGTTATACAAAATGCGGCGGCAGGTATTGTAGTATTGTAGAAAACAAATTGTCATACCGTTTTCAAATCCATAGGAATGCGCATGCTAATTAACACGCATACAGTTTTCTGTATTCCATCCTTTTTTTTTGTTCTCAGCTACAGCAATTCTTCTTCCCGCCCTCTGTCTCTTTTGGGTATAATGTGCAGAAGAGTTTGGCGCTTGTAACAAATGCATGAAACAGCAGTGTTACACCAAAGTGAATGTTCTACTACTCTGGATCAGTTCCCCATGGAAAGGATTCTCTAGCAAAACTCCCCTGTATAGATTTAAGAAATCCTGCTGTGGAATTTTAGTTCTTAGATTGCAGTGACAATTTAAAGCTTGAGGTTGTTGTTAAACCATTAATAAAAAACAAGGTTTCTAGTCTTGTGTCAGCAGTATCCGGGTTTACTTTTGCTCTTTCAAATGCATTCTTTTTAAACCATCTTAAACTACAAGAAAATTTTATACAGTTTTGTCCTTTCTTACATCATGCAATTCAGCAGAGAATTATCCCAAAATACTATTGTTCTATTCCTGTTGTTTCTGTGAGATGTGGCTACTTCTACTTTTTTTACCACTATAGGAAATTACAAAGTAAATCAATGTGTCATTCAGAAGTTGGTTATAAATGCAATTGCAAGAAATGCTGTAAAGTATTGCTTACTGGTAGTAGCACTTTGAGAAGGCAGCAGAATATTAGTTAAATCTTACGGTATATTTCTAACCCTGTTTAATTTTCTCAGCATTTTGAAGATGAAATTTAATCTGAAATAAAAAAAACATATGACATGTCCCCCTTCTTGTCCTTTACAAAATGTATTAGAACCCATTGTTTTGTATGTGTCAGGAAAACATGCCAATACATTGTTTTGAATGTTTTCCTTCTGAACAGACTGAAGAGACACATGCATCAGTGTTACTGCAGTTGGTACTCTCCCCTTACCAACCCATACTGGCATCGTTACTCCCTCAAACATGAAAAAATAAAATGAAATGAAACACAAAATGAATCCATAGTCATTTTAAGTTCAAAACCACTTTTGTTTTAAAAACAACCAATAGGCGAGTGTGGTCAGAAGGACTCTGGTGATTTTGCATCTGAGAAAGCAATGCTGCTTGAAGGTTCTCAATGGGATTCTAAGAAATTGTAAGTCTGGACTATTGTCCAGGTGTTCAAAAACTTTCGTATTCATTGCACGTTTGACATAGAAAGAAATTGGAAAAACACAAATCTCTCAAATGCACAAGAAAGTGGGCAAATCAATATTGTAACTATCCCCATGGTGCCTGGAGCCTGTCCCTGGAAGCACTGAGTGCAAGACAGAATATACCCTGGACAGGATGCCAGCCCATTGCAAGGCACACCCCGATAGAAACCCAAGGTTTTTTTAAATTCCCCACAGCAGGTTCAATTTGACTGAATTCAGTTAACCTACCAGTAAGTCTTTGCACTCTGCAAGGAAACTGGAGCACCCAGGGGAAACCCACATGAACACAGGGAAACCCCTTTGTGATAGCACCCTAGGAATTGAACCCATGATCCCAGTCCTGTGAGGCAGCACTGTTAACTACTGTGCCACTCTGCCACCCCAATATTGTAATAGTATTGTATACAGTAAATAGTTTTATACAGCTATGGTGTATTTTTGGAGAAATTGCTTGTAACTACATCTAGGTTTAAAGTAAGTTGCTTTGTAAACTGGTGCTGTTTGTCAGACAAGGGCATGATTTGGTTTAATAGAGTCTAAAGATTTTCTATACAACATATAACAACCTACAATTTTGCCACGGTAAACCTTATTGATTTAATGCCTCCAAGACTGTGACAACTAGAGATTGTCAGTTCAAGTTACAGTAAGTGTTCACTGATTTCAACAAGGTGCTGTAATTACTATTAAATCTACCTTTTTGGGTTTGTGAAAGCCAATTCCAAAATATTTTCCATATACTGTATTTCAGCAAAAATGCTGCACTTGACAGTCATTCTAATTACTCTGCCCATGCAAAGCTCTGCAAACTCTAAACTAGCTTCACGGCATGTGTGTGTCACTGCATGCATTGTGACAAATCTAATGCCACCAGGGAAGAGCAAATTAAAGTAGATGCAGAGACATGGTTTTCTGATATTCAGACATTCAGTTGCAAACACATAAGGCTTGTTCTACCAGGTTTTACAAATCTCTGAATCTATCCTTACCATTAGTTTCCCTGTCCCTGAACCTTTAAAGAAGCCTTGTTAAGTTGTGTGAATATTGGCACTTTGTTTTTTCAATGCATTTTATTTAATGGTACAAAAGTCCTACACAATTATAGTGTTGTAGTAAATGCTGCAGTATGAATCTAGAATCAGTCCTGTGATATTTTTAGGTTTGATGCGTAGCACTACAATTATTTCAAAGAAGGAGGTGTTAATTTATACATTCCACTTGGATCAGGGATTGCCTGTTAATTAGGAATGAAGAATCACACGGCTGCACTAGAATTACAAATGACAGCAGCTATCAAAAAGAAACTCCCTAAACAAACACATGGGACAGCCAGCCATCATGCCAAAAGAGAGGAACTGTCTAACTTCCCCCACTCAAATCAAGAACACTAATCTGTTAATTAAATTATCTCCTTTTTTAAAAGGGAGGGAAATAGCAAAGCTTTTGTAGCTGAGAGATTTACTTTTACTCATCATCAAAATAAATGTGGGTAGATGTTGCATAGTCTGTCATCTCTAGAGTACTACAGATATCTTTATTTTCTTTTCCGAAATGAAGTTCTCAATTACTCCACTGCTAAAGCCGCATATTAACAACACAATTTCTGAAATCATATAAAAGTCATCCATGCAGTAGTTAAAAACGTCCTGTTATTTTCATGTACTTTCCCCATACAGATGTATTAATTTCCATTTTAATCTTTTTAAAATTCAAGCTTTATATATTGAATAACATGCTGTAAATGTGTATAATATTACAGGACTGTTCATTATGAAGCATCTAGTTTATGCATAATACTCCTCACCTATTACAGTCACCTTAATAAACAAATCCTTCATATTGAGCAATCAAACACATGGGCACTTTTTCCCCGAACTTCTTTTGCTCACTTTCTAGATTTGGTTATAGGAATAACACTAATCATTTCTACTGGCACATGAGACATTGTTCATATTTAAGTTATATGGGTTTTGACCACGATTAAAGCAAATGTAAAGCTTTACCATTTGTACTGTAATAATTTTGTGGTGGGAGTAAGAAATTCCTGATCTTTGATGTTTTTCTAAAACTCCAGTTGATTAAATACCTTTACTTCTGCTTTGGCATTTGTCATAGGCAGTACAAGGCGTATCCTCAGCAGTGATAATATTTGCTAAAAATAGTAACATGAGAATGAAATATATTGGATCAATCTATGGGATAGCAGGACAGATTATGGTGTGAGCAAAAGCTTTGTTTCCTAAATGTTTTGATTCATGCACATACAACATAATAACTGTCACATGTTAATCCTTAAAGTGTTTCAGCTGTTGTCCTGTTTAGATCAAGGCTAGCATGTACAGTACCTGTATTTTATTACTCAACATACTGTATGTCTTCAAATCCCATGCAGATATCTTGTGATGCTAATCAATCCTTCTGTGATTACTGTCGTTGATGATTCATTTTCACTATCTGCTAACTGTTCAAGATACAGACATCTGGTAAAAAGTGAGTGAGCTTCTACATATGTCAATCAGTTTCTTTTCATTTTGAAATACAAAAAAAGTTCTAACCAGCACAGGGGGAGGGAGGTACAATGGAGTTCTTGGCTTTTCTTTCTTGTATCTACTGTGAAACGCTTCAGCGTTCTACATCTGCTTTAGTATTCAGCGTTGAAGAGATTGTAATCCAAACACACTCAAATGGTTGTTTTGTTTGCTGTTAAATGCTTTGAGGAGAGCTTAGTTAATTTAATTGGCAAGATATCGTTAAAAATAAAACATTAATTTGTTCTTGTTCCTCCCCTCCCTCTCCTCCACTTTCTTATTGACATGGTTTATATTAGTAATGAGGCAAGATTTACCACACTTTTTTTTCTTGTTCTCCCTTGTGTTCCTCCTTGGTGGAACATCTTTTTAAAACAAGCCTTACTCATTAAATTTGAATTTTGTAGCTTAAGCTTAAACAGCAGTCCTTTATATTTGCTGGTCTGTTATTAGCGTAACCAATAAGTGTGACAGAGTAACTTTAAAAAAGTTATCAGTTAGTGTACAATGAACATTCTCCTGTTTTTATAATCTCTTTCCCTTAATGCTTCCCCTATGCTAAAAGCCAGGAGGGCTTTAGGAGGATGACAGTATTAATAGCTCACACCATGCATTGACATGAAGTGAGAAAGTCACAGTTAAGGATTAGATGATACAAATCATAATAATTTTTTTAATCTGCAATTCACACATGAAATATTCAATGAGGAGCTGTGTGGTTTAAAATGTGAAATTAATAATACATGCAGAAAAAAAAAAGGTTGTATCCCTTCATAACAGTGTGTCCAAAAAATTACCATCAGGATTATTTCAGAATTTACAGGCTCTCTGGTGTCTCACTGAAGGGTACCAAGCCAGCAGCAAATTTAAGAATGTCTCGTTTCAATTATCTTTCCCAAAGTATTGCTGAAGTCAGCTTCCAACACAACAGAGAAAGTGACACTCTATTATCAAATAAAGGTATAGTAGGCATTTCGTCGGGTGCTCTGGTTTCCTCCCTCAGTCCAATGAGGGATGACTACTGTATGTGTTTATGATATGTGATGGACTGGCATTCTGTCCAGGGAGTAGCCCACCTTGTATTCACTGCTTGCCTGAGTAGGCACCAGCTCCATGGAGAACCTGAATTGAATAAAACAGTGAGAAAATGGATGGATGGGATAACATGCAATTGTTTAAAGCTTTCAAATCTTTCTTTTCCGTTCTAATTTTCTTAAACAGAATTTCAATTTTAAGACTTAAGTCTGGGAGTTCTTATAGTGAGGATATGGAATTGCTAGTGGCTCAAGAACCCTGTTTTGAGACTTTTAATTTTTTTGCATTCTTAACAAAACAGCATCCTCATTTCTTACAATTTTTTAAGATGTCTCAGGTCTGAAGTGTTAAGTAAGAGATCTGTGAAGTCAACCTCACTGTACAACTTAGACATTTCTTAATATTTTGTGTAACATGCACAACTCAGTTAGCAACAAGCAGTCCTGCCAACTAGAGAATAGTCAGTTGCACGTGCCTCAACTAGTGCTGCTCTGCTCTCCGCTTGTTTAAAATGAAAATGTCTTCCCAATAAATAGATGAATTAATCACCCAGACTCACTTCAGTAATTTTACCAAGGAAGCAATGGTGATATGTGGAATATAAAATATTTCCTTCACCAATCGATTGATACCTAGCACCTCGTAAGCTGCATATTTTCCAGAGACACTCATCATCATAGCAGCAGATTGATTTGTAATTGCACTCGTGAGCTTCTAATAAAAAAGATTGTGTAGAGAGTTATCCTTCAGATGGTAAATGCTATATGATCGACTAATAGATAAAAATGAACATAAGCCAAAATAAGAAGAATTTATTTCCGTGTGCTGCTTGTTATCTTTTCCCTAATCTCGCCCATGGGAGCTATCCAGGTGGGCATTGGATTCCCCCCCCCGATGGCTGCTTTTTATTTGTGCAGCTGATTTATCTCGTATTGATCATCATGTTGCATACTGTATGTTCTTTGAAATGAGGAGAGTCAAAATTAATGATGAGAGTATCAATCCTGTTCTCCCATTTGTATAAAAAGGGTAAACAGGACTTTACTTGTTATTGATGGGTTAATTGTTTCTTCATATTTACAGATACTTCCTTGATTTATTATTTGATATGCTAACACACTGCAGTGAAAGCTAGTTAGACATTGAAAGTTGAATGTAATGTTGACTGTAATGGACATTTCTGTATGATTAAAATGTTGAATGCCTTAGCACATAACTGAGATGTTATGATGTCCTATTTTAAATGTACGTTTTCTGAGACAACGAAATTATACATTAAGTGATATACAGTATCTTCAATAATATTTTCATTTTGCATACAGACAGCAACATTCTGTAAACTATGAATATGAAACTAGAAAACACTGAGATAGAAGAGGCTATCCATGAAGCATAACTGTATGTACAGTACATATCATATCTTGTAGACAATATGAGAAAGCAATAAAAAGGCAAGAGAAATGTTGCGATACAGTATATATTTAAAAGCAAAACATTTGAATCGAATGAATGAAAGTACACAACAATTTAAGTTTCATACAGAGTAGGCTTATTGTACTGTCTCCCATTTGATGGAAGTTGAAAGGAATTAAATCCTTGGACAGCAGTAGGTAGAGTCCTTTAATTGCAAGGCTTCACAATGTGCATAAAGCAATTGTTTACTATCTCAGAAGAGGCTGGCACACAACTGCAGCCATATGTGACTTGCCAGAAAATAGATAGCCAAGCTTTACTGCCTAGGACCTTTTCATCAGAATGATACATCTTCACAGTTTCTAGCAGTGTTTAATGAACCTCTGAAACACTCCTTCCACATAGCACTGTTAGCAGCTGTGTTGCTCTGGAGTGCCTCAGATAAAGGAATCCATGTTTTTAAACATACACATCTTGTTTCCAGAGACATCAAAACCTGACTTCAGAGAGTTGACAAACAGATAAGAGTCAAAGGGTTAAAACTCCATCAAGCCCTTTTTCTAGTCATCAGGTTTATTTTTGTTAAATACAGGCCCAGAATCACCAGAGCACAAAATGTTATGCCCTAACATCAAATTTAAACTAATTTGTTAAGCAAAGCCCAGTCAAAGGTTTTCATTCCTGCAAGATGTGGAGCAGAAACCTCAGCATTAAACCAATCACTACTGTAAATGCAAATTTAAGTATTCATACTGTACTATAAGTGTGATGTTTAACATGTCATGAAATATGAATATACAGTAACTCCTTGCAAATTACTTACATGTGGTTGTATTATAGTTGGTTTGTGTTGCTATAGAAAGAAATAACCCATGTGTATAGTTTTTTTTTTTTTTTGCTGGAGAATAAATCAATAATGCCAAGATTAGCAGTTAAATATTCTCAGCATTCATTCATTCATTCTCTCTTTGATAACAGGTGCATCTTTAAGGTCTTAGATTAAGAATATGGTTGCCTTGACACTTTTATTTTTATTTAACAAAGGGTATGCAACTCCATTAATAATAAAGACAAGTGCAATATACAAATGCTTATTTTTATTTGACTCTTTCTGTGTTCAGATATATAGGCCCTTTTAAAGTGAAGAACACAAATTTGCAGTTCAATGGCTGACAGAGAGAAATAGACATGGAACACTAGCAAATTATCAAAGTAAATACTGAATTAAGCAGAGAAACTTAAAAATGCCCTTCTAAATAATAAAATGTTCTCTAAATACATATTGTAAGAATGGAAATATTGAACTGAACAACTTCATGAAAACAACCTACAAATTTCGAGGAACATTAGATGATAATGATAAATAATGTATTGCGATGGTATGGACACGTGCACCGCAGCAATGACACATCAATGGCAAAGACAGCCCTCGAATTGAATGTGGAAGGCCACCGGCCTCGTGGACGACCATTTACGCGCTGGCTGGATCACCTGAAAGGCAACATGCGCCTCGTAAAAGTCACCTGTCGAGACGGCGCAGACCGTAAGAAGTGGAAAAATCAGTGCAAATAAGCAGACCCCACATAAGTGGGAAAATGTGAAGAAGAAGAAGATAAATAATGTATTGTAGTTGTATACAATATTATGCATGAGATACCTTAATATCTGCTGTTGTTTAAAAATGAATCTGGGCCTAATGTTCTATTTGAAACACTTCTTCAGGAATACTGTATTTATGCAGATCTTGGTTCATAAAATGTATCTTAAACCAGCTCTGCAAGAATCCCTAGTTTACAAAAAAACTGAAAATGTAACAATTAGAGAATATATATACTGTGTATTCTATATGGCAAACTTGGCTATCTTTTACCCATCTGTCTTATAAAACATCCAAATTAACCTAATGTCTGAAATATCACAACTGCAAAGGTATAAACAGTTCTAACATAGTCTGTGATCAGAAGAACTGGCATTGGACAGTTGGAAGATAATGAAAGAGCAATGTGTGTGGGCACTACTCACAGGTGGACAAGTGAACTGCCAAAGAGACAAATGTTGCAGAAACATGACCCTTTTCTCTGCAGTACTAACCTTTAAAACTACCCTTTCATCAACCCATCCTGGGTTCTTCTTAAAGGATCTATAAGACTGAATAATGCCAGGCAGATAGGAATTTGGCAGAAAGAGGACTGCTAGTCAGAAGCATCTTAATGGCTCAAGTAAATACCTCTCTGTGCTTTAAAGTAAAGAAGGAATACCGGTGCTGAACAATTATGTTCTTTAGAAGGCAAAATGAACACTGTTCCCATAGGTATAGTACGGTTCTGAATCATTCACAGAAGGTAGACAAGGCTGACAGTCTCGTTAATCTTTGCTGCTTTTGGTCACTGCTGCCAATGTCTGCTTCTGTATTTGTAAAGGTTATTCAAGATCAGTGCAAACATTTAAAGGAAAGCTTCTTATTAATTGCTGGCTAATGCCCAATGCAACTTGTTATACAGTAGTATACATTGTAGAAGAAGTTTCCTTTTTGGGTGCATGCAGAGGCAATGGTTCTTCACTCTAGACTTAGTGTCATTGTTTTTAGTTAGATAATGCAGATATTCATGTTTAATGTCTGTGAACACTGGTTAACAAGTCCCTGTAGAGACATTAAATCCAAGTTACAAGCAAATAACTGGACTTCTCTGTTAAGCTTTGAATTTATTAAACAAAATTAATTGAAAATAAAGGCAACAACCCAACAACATTGTGCATGCTAAGTATTGCTATTGTTCTTTAGTAGTGGCTAATTTACCAGTATTTTACAGTGAGTAAAGTACAGAGTTGTTTGGATGGAGGAGGGGGTGAAAATTAAAAATGTTGTAACACTTTACGTAATGTTCAATTCATTTAGAACCTAAAGGAGAATAACCCTTAACTGGTCATCTGAAACAGACTGCAACAAAATTCCCATCCAGTTTTAAAAGGATTTCCCTTTTAAAAGGAGGTACCCATTTATTGTGTATGAGCATGTCACAATACATTATTGTGTATGATTTCTAAAAACAAAATAAGCAAATGAATACAATATTGAAATGAATAATGGGAAAAATAACAAGTCACAGGTGGTGAAACTTCAAAAATGCTACCAAGTGTATGTTTTGTGAGCAAATAAGCAAGTATTATTTTTAGAATTGTCACTTTAAAGTGGAAAGGCAGCACAAGTCTGTTATCTGGATTTCAACAACGGGTAATTCTGGTGCATGACAAGTTTCACAGCATAAAGAAGGAGAGCACCTTTTCGTTTTACATAGGAAAACCTAATTTTAGATATCATATATCTATTTTCCACTTGACTGGTTCTCAAGCTCAGCTATTAATATTTTCTTTCAATAAATGCGAGCACTAATTGGTTTTAACACCAAGCACCTCTCTGCCTTTTCTCAGACATCTGTGAAAGCTGAGATGATAATTTCAATTTAGTTTCAAGACTCAGGACAGTTTTATTTTATTAACCTGTATACAGTTAACCACATGTTGTAATGCCAGCTCTCTTGCAATGTCTGAAAATAGAAGGAAATTCTCGTGCTTCATTGATGAGAACTGAAAGTTTTTCTTTTCCTTCTGTTTTTGGGAAGGGCAGTTCAAACATTTCCTAATATAAACCCAGAGCAAGTGTATTTTCTGTTGACACCTTAAAAGAGCTGAGATAAAATATTAAAAATACATACAAATGCAGGTTGGAAGATGGCACTCATGAGCACAAAACTCTTGTGAAGCAGTAGCCATGAATTCTTAAAATATTTTTATTTCAAATAGATCAAGAGTTTAACATAGGGTAATACTTATATTTATAATATTGTATAACTATTTCAGTGATCAAATTATCAATTCAATTTAGTACTTTCATAGTTGCTTAAATGGTGAGTTATGAAAAAGTATTTGGTATCGTTTAATATTTTGTAAAAGATAGTGGTAGAGAACACCACTGGACAGTAATTAACTCTATTCCTCAGCTGTGTGTCATTGTCAAAGGATAATGCTCTGTACCAACGCATTGCAAAATGTGGTACTGTAGCATCAAGGAAATCAATTTGATTTATTATATTTATATTTAACGAGATAACTCTGCTTCTTGTTACAGTTGGACTGAATGATTTATTTTACAGCAAGTGTCACAAGTTAAAAAAATGCAAATGAGTTCCATATTCCTATGTGATAATATAATTAAGCTGTATTTGCAGAGGAACAAGAAAAATATTTAATTTTCTCACATTTCTTAAAGAAGGAAAAAACTAAATGTTTGCACTCTGCTTTCTTGCATTCATGAATTGTGATGTGTGGGGCAATCAGTATTCTGTGCATGTTGTTGAACTTTACCATTGGATTTTTAAATGTAAGCTAATATGTACTTTGCCATTGTCAAGGATTATGTTATGTAGTGTTTTACATTCTCATGTTTCAAAAATCATTACAGTGACTCTCACACTCAGTGTATGAGCTACTCCTAGGAGTATGCAAGCAGGACTCAATGAGAGTGGCATTAAAATGCTTTAAAACCCTTTAGATTTCCTTTGCCACAGTCTGTGCCTCACAAAGAAACAAACACACTGCTGTCTGTATCCAATGGCAGCAATTTAATATCTGAATTTATGTGAAAAAAAATATTTTGAGATTCCTAGCTGCAGAAAATGACTTACAACTTTTATCTGGTCAAAAATGATAAAAAGGGTTTAATTTAAAGATTACACTTCTTAAAAGAACTGTTGCATGCAAAGACAAAATAAAGCTGTGAAAAGTGTATAGCCATAGAAAGTACATTGTGTAAATATCTACAAAGCACTGAAAATGTTAATTCTTTCTGAAGTTTATTTTTCTAGGAGACAGGACAAAGCATATACAGTATATGTAATACAAAAACTACATATAGCACTAAATATCCATGCTGTATTTGTACAACAGTTCTTGGTACAGTATGTGCTTTGTAATGTTAAAAAAATGTAGTTTCAAATAGATTCCTAGTGGAAGTTTAATTATTTACAGTATACACAGATATGCAGGTAAAGCTTCTTTTTACATACCATTTTTTCCCCACAGCCCAAAGACATACTGATAGGTTAGTTGGTTTCTGGGAACACTGATCCTGGTGTGAGAGTGTATGTATTTGTGTCTATGTGTGTCTTGCAATGGGCTGATGTGGTGTCCAACATGTAGCCTACTGTACTTTGCGCCTGTTGCTTTCCTGCATTTCCCCCGAATTGACCCTGAATTGGATAAAGTGGTTAGAAAAGGGATGGACAGACTTGCTACCTTTATCACCTGTGCTTCTTGCTGGGAGGATGTTATTAACTCATTCACATCTTTGAAAAACAACCATTTTCCACAGGCTCCCTCTACCCCATTAAACTCCCATACATTTCCCTTACCTGTAGCTCTCTTCTTGCTTCCAGGTTACAGAGGGAAACAATAATAACCTGACCTTCATTACCGCATTCCAGGCCTACTGTATACAGAATGCACTGCAGCAAAAAAGCAACTGTACATGAGAAATTCAATGAATTTATAAAAAAGATAGCCAGTTAATTTTTACTATTCACTCATTGTATGCCCTGAAACTAAATGCATTATTCAAATGATGCTAAAGTTCAGACAGCAGTGAGAATTGTGTTTTGCTGACACCAAATTCATATGAAAAGGAGGAGTGGTGGTTGTAAGAGTTTATAAACTCATTGGCACTCCAAGTGAGAAACCTGATTATGAACACGAGTTGTCAACTACAGTATATCTCCCTAGAGCCTGGGTGCCTAACCCCACTCATTTATAGAGTAAAATGATAAGTAGAGGAAGATAAGGGTCTATCATTCTTGATGCTGCAAAAAGTGGCATTGGTATAAAGAGAATGCTGAAAAGTAGGACTAAAGCATTGTTTTTGTTTTCAAGGATCCTGCCTGCAGTATGAAAAGGTGAACAAATGCAAATGTTGATCAATAAAAAAGACAACATGTGGGTGAGGACAAGCTGGGCTGATGAAGGCTTAAGTTTTCTTGGCCATTTGAAGAGTTCCTATGGCAAAGGCTATCTACAGTAAATAGACGATGAAATACCAATGAACATGATGGGCGTCTGCCATCTTAAAACAGGGAAAGAACATTTGAATTAGAGAAAACAAAAAGGAAAAGTTATCCTATGACCAGGCATGCAACATTATCATATGTTCTATTTGTCATTAGTTCTGCTGTTGCTTGTTCCAAGAACTCTAACAAGATAATTAAGAAAGATCTACCCTATCTAAGGAGATGTAGACTTTGCCCTAGTTCTTATCACTATCTCCACAGAGTTGCTGTTCATGTAATAGAAGTGCTGTAAAATGTATTGGTGTATAATTACTTGCTTCAGTTTTGTCTCCCTTTTTATGAATGGGAGCTAAGTTAGCAATTTTCCTATCAGTAAGTATTACGCCTGAGTTACTGACAAAATACGTTTGCTAATGGGCTATGAAACTGTCTGTTGTTTCTTCATG
The DNA here is from genome assembly GCF_059453375.1 of Lepisosteus platostomus. Lineage (NCBI taxonomy): Eukaryota > Metazoa > Chordata > Actinopteri > Semionotiformes > Lepisosteidae > Lepisosteus > Lepisosteus platostomus. The sequence continues at coordinate 58,851,891 of NC_142616.1, forward strand.
TACACTTGGTATAATTCTTGGCTATGAAGATTTATCTTAAGAGGTTTTAATACCTACAGTATAAAACCTCTGTCTCTTCAGTCCTACAAATATCAAATAACCTTTCCTGAGTTAGAGGTATCTTGATGACTACTGTACCTCTTAGTAGACATCTGTGTGATATATTCATTTAATCTGTCAGCCATTTGTTATATGATTATGTAATATTTTTATAACACCAAATTAGAGCTGGGAAATATTTTTCAAATGGCAACACAGTCACATATATTGAACATACAACCCCTATTTTCAGTTGTCCTAAGCAAATTACAACTGTGGTCTATCTTTGAGGGGTCTTTAGCATAAATAACACATCCGATGTAAATCTGAAGATTTTAGGAAAGGTTTATGTCTTTCTTTAAATGCTTAACTGATTTTGTATTAAATACTTCAGAATTCACTTAATTGGTACTTTGGAAGGTTGCTATCACTTTTTGGAATGGTGGGCAAAGGCTGTAAAATAATACTTCATGTCTCCAAGTATACAATGTTCATTTGGTAATCAGGTCTTCAACCCTGCATTAACCTGACAAACCTAAGTTCTGTAAAGAAGTTGGATGCTTGTACAGTATATTCATAGGATAATATAAAATGTAGCTAATATATTGGACTTCAGCTTTCTACAAAGTTTGATGTCATATAATATGAATCTAAACTATAGTAAATTAGTTACTAAATTATACAGAACAATAATCCATCCATTCTATAATAAACTGTTTAAAAGTGGTATTGATTTGGTCATTTGTTGAATGGCCTTGTATTACATTTTGACCAATTTCCAAAATGCATTTTTAAATAATGGGCTTGCTCTTCCAAATGCAGCACATGAGATCAAAGGAAACAGTTGTTTGGCTGATATTAATATAATTTAGTGTTTCTTTCAAAGAAATGCTGTGTGTTACTCTTTTGGATGACCTTTTGATAAAACTAGGAACCACCTTTGCAAGTGTTTCGTTTTTAGCCCAGAGGGTGTTTGCAAACCACTCACAGCCATGCAGAGGAAGGGATGTTCTGAGCACTGCAAACTAGAACTTTTTCCTCTGTGCTTTCTATCTTTTTTGTTTGAAGCACCTTCTGAAGGACAGGATCAAGGAGAGGTCATTCTGGGTATAGACTTTCTAAGTTAGGGTGAAATGGCAATAAATGTTGAATCACACCTGGATGGTAAGCCTGTTTGATGGTTCACACTATATTTAGTCCCTTTTCCGTTATTGCACTTGAGGCCTTATGGTCATGGTGACAGTATTTTCAAAGTGGGTTCTCTGCCATTTTCCCTTCCTCCCTGTAGGGTCTTAATTCATCAGTTTAAGGAACTGCAGCCAAGAGCCTAATCTGGTGGAACTCCTTGTCAGAAATAATTCCTTTACAAAATACATGGAAGATGCTAGAATATGAAAACAATGCCTTAAGAGAAGCTTATCAGCTCACACATGAACACACACTCACTCTTTCAGGCTTCCAATCTGAAGGAGCTCAAACCAAGTGGAATATATGCAGCTGACAGGCATAGAGGGCTGCATGCTTGAGGGGGTGGTTTAGGGTATTAGTTAGCCTTCACAAGAATAATTATTTAATTTTAGATACCTTTATGATGCCTTCAGGTTGGTTTAGCAATCATAGTGTCTCATATCAACAGGCAAGATATTTAAGTAACCAGATTCTTATATTTTTAATCTGTAATCATTTTCTTCTTGCAAAAGCAAAGCAAACACATAAGCATTATTTTACTTACCCTATTCGGGATCAAGACTTACTTGAAAATACATTTTGCTCCATCAATTTCATGATTTTAGAGGTGTATCTTCTTCCAAAGGTTTTATGACTTGTTGGGATGTAATAAAATGTTGGTTTTGGATAGGCTAGATTTAAAGAAAATAATTCTGATAATTATCAGAATTATCTTATCAGAAAATATTTTCTTATCAGAAAATAATTCTGATAAGACCTCACAGTGAATACCATATGCTAAATTACATTTTCTTTCCATTCTAATATCTGTGCCATAGATGTAGAGTTAGCATATAACTGTATACCAAACCGCAGCTCACATACAGTATTTCATTACATAGACAAGGTATAACAAGTCATTGGTGCTGAGTACAAGATAACACAGACTCCAGAGCTGAATCTTTTCTTATATACCATATGTGGGAATGGATAATTAGCTCCTGCTATTTCATGACATTCTGTTCCTTGTAAGATACACATATTTCCATTTCACTGATCAGAATTAGCTGTTTCATAATGAAGACTCCTAAGAAGGGTGAAAACAGCTGGCTGTGGCTGCTGACTTTATATATATGCAAAAAGAGGCATCAAAAGCCTTTTTAGTTGGTTCTGCTTCTTCAGTGCTGTGAAGTGGAAGAAGCTAATTAATATTTATTTAAATAATTCTTGCTGTCCCTATGGCTATTTAGTCTCTCAGCTGTCAATATTCTGTTATCCCTGAGCGACCTACAACCACGTAGATCATTTTCATGCAGCCAGCAAACTGTAGTTATTTTGTTAACGTGTGAGTATCTTCTGCCTGAAAGTTTCTGTTGCTCTGGTCACTGCAATCTGAATACAGTTATGAAGAAACATCAAACAGATGTGGCATTTGGCTTGTGTGGCAATTCCAATGTGGCCTTTGCCTCTAAGAGTTGGTTTCCTGGTTTCTCTGGAGTAGCCTGCTAATTGATAAAGCTCAACATTTCATTCTTTGGGAAGTAGTTCTCACAGACAGGCTGCCTCAACACTGCCGATAGCAACCATAAAATCTTCATTAGTCAAACAACATGTTCATATCTTTCTTCTTCTTTACTTTAATTTAAACTCTGCTAAAATATTCAGACTCATAACTAATTTGGTCCAGTTTTACGCAATACCAGGCACTAACCATCCATTATTATTATGAAATTATTGAAATTATCTTGATTTCAATATTTTATCACAAGGAACAATTATACACTTAGTCAACAAAGCTACATCCCAAATGAGGTACTGATGTAAAATATTTTCTATCAATATTCATAGAGTTTTGCAGAGTTTAATGCATGGCAAGCGAAGGTTTTGCCACACTCAGTCTTTATCAATTCTGTTTTCCTATAAACATTGGACATGCTTTCATACTGTAAATACACTGAGCTTCTGCTGTAAACTGGTGTTCATATCTTGTTCTCTTTAGATGTGATACATGGACAGCATTGCTGTGGGCTCCCTGTTGTGATATTTGCCTCGTAAATGGTGCTTGTCCAACCTCACACATCATGCTAGTCAGCAATGGCCTTGAATCCATCCCTCTTAATGAGTAGTTCACCAGATAAAATATCAGAGGGCTACCTCCCCCAGGGCATACCCCGCAGTTCTTTCTGGCAGCTCCTTCAAGTGTGGGCACACACAAACAATGAAGCCTGTATTGGCCAGAACCTCATTGCAAAAGCATATGGCCTTTCAAGCTCATGTTGAACTGATTTGACATCTTCTAGTTTTCTTTAAATTAGGGATTTCTCTATGTACAGTATGAGTCTTGAGAGGATACAGGAAAAAAAAAAACATAGGGCTCTGAAAAGCTGTATGTTGGTGTTAATTGTTCACTCTGGCAGTATGGAGAATCGACAACAAAGTATCATTTAAGGCAAAAATAATTGATCTCCAATGCATATGCTCATTTTCTTGCTTTTTTGCAAATTGACTTAAAGGTGAACTGCAATGCTATGTTTATATTTCAGGAATAGAAAGAATTGGTATTGATGAGTGCATTTCAAAGCGCAATGAAAGTAAAATTTACACAATTTTACACAAGCACAAAACCTCAAATTTACATCAGAAAACCAGCAAAATTTCCAGCTACTGTATGTGCAGTGCCATATTCTTTGATTCAGAACAAGGCAACCAAACTTCAAGACAGTTTTGCACACAAGTACAACTTGCAGTACTTGTTAACTCTGCATTCAGATCACACTGGAACATTTCTGCAATTAACCCGTACATCCGCGCAACAATTTCTACACAACCTGTTCCTACTGTATTTGCTCGTTCAGTATCTGATATTGCATTAGTCATTACAGTGACTAGTGAGCAGGAAGGGCCACTACACATTCCAATTTGCACAAACTCTCACTCTCACCCATGGTCACACCAGTGGTTTGCGACAAAATGGAGACCATACAGTACTTTCAGTACAATCAAGTTTATGACTGTATTTAATTTGGAATTTGTACAATTTTAAGATAATGTCAATTAATTTATTTTGTTACCAAGATTAAATAACTGGTCTGAGACTGCAGTTCCGCTTGAAACTTTTGTGACCTTCTCAGAATGACAGAAATATTAACTAATATCTCCCTTTTTATTTGTCGACAGCCTAATATTTTTTAAATTGCCTTAAGTTACAATGACAGTGATTGTTCTTGGCATATTTTAGCATTTTCCAGAGTACAATACAGATACTGTAAATTGTAACAGGAGACAGCCCATTAGTTTTAATTAATGAAAAAAAAAATCAACTTTATCCTAGAATAAATCTATATTTGTCTTTTTATTTAAAAAAGAGCACATTTTAAGTACTCCTGGCTAACCGTATTTGCCAGTGGAAAATATTCAGTGACAGGTGATACATATAATGATGCTGTTAAATCAAACAAGAAATTGATAAAACATGACGAAGTTAACCCCAGCTACTGTATGGTCAAACCTTAATCAGGGCCTGAAACTAAGCAGGGCCACATTGTATCACATCTAGTCTCCTTACACTTCTGATACAGTATCTGTAGTGGCCACCTCCTGTTGGTTTCAGATTAGAAGAGGCTGTCATCTGTGAAAAAGTACTTGGTTGCATCTATGTTTAAGGGGTGTTTGCCAAGGCCACACTGTTGTGTTGCAAGCCCTTCTGTGCTGACATGCTGTCAAAGTGAAGATACCATCACCAATCCATGATCACATACAGTATGCTGTAGTTCTATATTTTCTTGACTTTTGCGGATATATTTATGTACATTTATAGAAGTTACCATGGCAACTTGTTTGAAATTAAAGTCATTTTCAAGCGTTAACGAGATGTTTGGTTCCTTTTTTTCCAACACGTATTTACCTTTTTTATTCTCTTTCAGCTTTAATTAGTATCACATGCTGTGTAAAAAATAACCTTCAACTGTATTATCCTTTTTGATTTGTGTTTTAATGCATTCATTCTCTCTTCAGTGTATTTTCATTGTTTTTCTCTAAGTACTGCACTATAGAATAAAATGTAGCAACAACATCTTTCTACATTTCAATGCCATGATACTTTCTAGGAATTTTAAAGAACATTTATAGTGGGTTTAGTGCTATACAAGCTCTTAAACCTTTTGATTTTTATCTGTTATTAAGCCTACCGTTTAACCAGATTTTCTGAAAAGAAACATGATTGCTATTTTGACAGCCCTTAAGAGTCCTTCAGCTTTAAATTATAGTACATTGTGAGTCATTGAAAAATAAAGAGTGGCATGTATAATGGATTAAATCCTAGAAATTTTTGAGTAATCATAATGTGCATGTTTGTGCACCATATTTGTGTTAGCAAATGTGGCTTTTATACATTTTTGCAGTGCATGCTGCTAAAATTACTGAAGGTGTGAAGAGTAGATGCATCAGTGCCATTCACCTTCAGTCTCTGTTCCGGGTACTGTAAATATGCTTAAGAATACATAAAGTATTTCTTCCAAGTACATTAAGGCACTTTTTAAGTGCAAGAGTCTGTCTAATGCCACACATATGTATAATGGTAAAAAAAAAAGCATTGAAGTAAAAGCAGGTAGCCAAACTCAAACTTGTCAAAACATAATAAGAATAAAACTTGATTTTTACCAGAGTGCATAAACAGTGTGTAATAAAATGAAAATGAGTTCAGTCTCCTGCCTTTTGTTTTGGTATAGAGATTGAGTCTGTGGTATTTGTTGGCACCTTTCTTAAAGATGAACAATAGTTCATTATAAAATAATTACAACATATATAAATGTACAAATATAATGTAAATATATACATAAAATTAATGCAAATTACAAATAGCAAATTATAAAAACACAGTGTTTCTGGTAATATAATATTTTCACACAGAAACAATATTTTATTTAATATTTATTAACATTCTTTGAGGATGTTAACAAAAGTAATATTTATCTAAAGAAATACTTGTTGGTTATACAGCACCTCTTTTCCTGATGAATGTGAAGAAATTGCAGTATTTTCATCAAACAAGGTGCTTTACTTTTCTCCAGTCAATCCAATCATCGAAAAACAAATGGGTAATATCATTCACATTTTCATTTGTCCACTGATGAACTAGTGTCCTATCCAGGGAAAAACCTGTAAGCTCAGTTTGCTTTATGCTGCAAATGCTGAGGTAGGCTTGGTCACATTAGTGTTGGACTTTGCCTCCTTATCCTGTTTAGGAATGAAATCCTGTATTTCAGATTTTGTGCATCTCACTTACCCAGATTTCTAACATGTGCTCTTTCTACATTTCTACTATAATTAATTGGGATGGACGTTTTCATTAGCGGGTATCTTTCTCTGTTTTAACAGTGTGATGGTCACTAGGCCTTTAAAAACATTATGTGACAGAATACACTCGTCAGCATATGACTCACACTTAGCAAGTGTGTGCTGAGCAAGGTCATGATCTCTTATATTTTCCTTAAAAGGTATATATTTAATATTTTCTGTGAATGAAGCAATGTACAGTATGTTTTTTTTGGAGAGGAGCCAGGTCTTTTTCGTTTTTTGCTTTTAATTGTATGACATTTGTATACTCCATGGATTTTTTTTTACAGTTTAAAAAAAAAATCCCTTTAGCTGCAATATGCAAATTCCAGCATCCAAAATCCCAGGACCGTCATGCATGTAATTCTAGCAACTCCTTTACCACTGTCAGTACCAGCTACAAAATCAGTACTATCCCATTTTATTCGTCCTGTGTTTAAAAGGATTTTTTAAACTGCTCCCTTTTAAGACTGACTATACACTTGACCAGCTGTGTTTTAATAACAAGGTTCAAATGTGATAGTCTAAAAGTCCAGTTTGATGGGATATCATTTCAGCCTACTGAGATTCTCTGAAACAACATGGCCATCAACTGTACATTGAGTAAAGTGTGAAATCTAACTAGATAAAAATATCAAGTAGGAAATGACAGGATTGTTAAATTTCAAATTAAAAGTCAGATTTTTAAAAGATCCTAAAACAAAACACTAGCCGGAGAACAGCTATCTACGATAATGCATCGTTAGAGCAAAATTGCACAAGCTACTGTTAGACATTGTGTTGCAAAAATGCTTCTATATTGTTATTTTACAAGTTTTTTTTATTATTTCCCATAGCTTTCATTTTTTATACCATGCACTAATTTTGCATTGACTCACCATGACTTCCTTCAGTGGTTTTTACTAGAGCTCTGCAGTTTACAGTCATGTTTCTGCTGTTTTACTGTGCTTTTCCACACTTTTCTCTGCAGTATACCTCAGATAGTAAAGGCTTTGTAAAGGGAGTACTGTAGCTTTTCTACTGGGTGAGCACAACAGCTCACTATAATTGTTAGTGACTGGTTTGGGTTGAAGGAAGCCAAAGGACGTACTGTGCCTTGTTCAAGCCAGCGCTTTTCTGAGAGTAAAAGAAAAAAACATTAATAAACCAATCAATAAGCCAACCTTTTTTATTGATAGTCCATCTTAAGCCTTGACAATCAACACAGATTGTGCAGGGGAAGCACTGGCATTCCAGCCCATTTGTTTCTGTGAATGAGGTTTTAGGAAATGAGATTAAGTGACAGCTAGATTAAACAGCAGTCACTGCAAGCCTGGTGCTGAGGGAGTGTAGCTGTGAAGCTTTTTTATGCACCGGGTTTACTTATATACAAGTACAAGGAGATTTCATGCGTGCTTAATTTTCTGAACGTTCACAAGAATTATAGACATTGCTCTGAAGGAATATTGAATTTGATATCAGTAGAGTGAGCCACTGATATTCTGGGAGTAAGTGGGATATTTCTGGCAAATCCTTGGGTGTTAGAAATTGCCTTTAATGAAAAAGATGTTAAATCTTTCACTTTAAGTGTTAATAATACCCACTTTCCATTTCATGGTAAACAGCAATTCTGTCATAAATATATTTATGTAAACTATAGTATCATATTACTTACCTGGTAAAACTAAAAAACAACTTATTGTTAATTTACCAATTTACATAATTGTATGGGTGAGTACTGTATATTCAAATAGTGGGCAATAACAAAAGTATGCATCATTAACATCATCATACTGTATATATAAGAATGTAAAGAAGAGATGGATCAATAAGACTTTATTGATCCCGAAGGGAAATTGATGTGTTACAGCAGTCTAGCCCAAGACAAACAAAAAAAAGAACAGACATCAGAACAGACGAAAAATTTAAATACGTACAGCAATACAAAATAAATATAAAATAAATAAATACATAGGTGTGTGCAAAATATGCTAATATTCACTGTTAAACCAGTAAAATATGTGCAAAATGTGCATAGGTATATACTGTACAGATTGAGAGTCCAAAGAAAAGTACAATAGAGCAACATGCTGTCCATAGATGAGCAAATGAAGGGCTAACAGTCCTAGCCTAGGGCAGCGTTATACACCCTGACAGCTGCCGGGAGGAAAGACCTGCGGAAGCGTTCCCTTGAACACCGTAGTTGGAGCAGACTGTTGCTAAAAGTGCTACTGAACTAAGAAATGAAAGGAGGTCATTTTGCAAATCTAGGCCATTTGGTAGTAGCTAATGGATCCAATATGGATTAAAACAAAGAATAAAAACCTAAAAGCCTAACTCTTTTGAACTGCTTAAAGTGCTTCAATAAATGATTGACCTCCTTGTGGGTGGGAAGTCTTTTCACGTGCTGAGAAGCTTGGGTAATGTTGATAAATGACCACTCAGATACTGTATACTAACACACAGCCACATATCTTGCAGTGGAGTTCACCCCACTGCAAGAAATGTGGAAAATGAACCTTCTAGTCCATAACTTCTAAGTTCAATAAACAGTTTATTATTAAAATATTATTTAAAACATTATTTTGAAATACCTATTCCTTAAAACGCTTTAGAAAATTGTTTTACTCAATTACCCTTGTGTCTTGCTCATTAGGACATTCAATTGATAAAACAAATAATTATGGTTCCATGCACATAATTGTCTGGATGAGTGCTATCAACTTATCTGTTAGTATTTTAGGTGTGGAAGCTTTCTTAGTTTAAGTAGATCCCTTGTTGTTTTTATTTAAAACTATAGTATATACAGTGTAATGTTTATTGTAATCGGTTCATTGAAATCTGACTTTTTCAGAAAAGAAAAGAAAGGTAAAAGAAAATCACAAAAATCCAAAGTAGAAGTCAATTTGCCCTATAGGCACAAGTCTTTGATTCACAGTAATTTGTCATTAGCACAGTTTTGTTAGCAGAGATTCATAGAATGTGTTCTCTTCAGGTGTGATATATCACTATATAATTAAATTAATATTTTTATCCACCCATCCATTATCATAAAGCCAGTTTTCCTGGGGAGCATCACAAAATAACAGAACAGTCCCTGAATCATATTGTGCTTAGAACTGTTAGAAGTCAGCACTGGTAGGCCGTGGCTGTTCCTGCTCTGATGGAGTGTGTGTCCATCATAGTTACAGTACAAATATCCAATCAGAGCTACACAACATCTCTTTGGAGGTGGGAGGAAATAGGTGCACCCAAAGAAAACTCATGCAAATACAAGGAGAACATGTACTGTAACTATACACCCTAATGAATTATCCCATGTTAATTGGAAACTTTAAACAGTTCATAACGGGTTCTCATCCCAGTCTTGTCATCTTGCCATCTTACTCCTGATGGTAGATTAGCATATCATTTATTTGCAAGTTGCATTGTTCACATTTGCAACCAATTCTGTATACTCAGTTTTTCACAGCTAGGGAAGTGGTACAACATGTGGTACAAACAAACTACGCACTCACAGACTGGAAGATACATATATTGAGTATGGAACATCTCGGACAGATTGGAACAGTAAAGACAAAATGCAAAAAAAGATTTTAAAATTTCCCAGATGACCAGATTAAAGTCTGCAGTCTTCTGTAGTCTTTCAAAGCTGGCAATATAGACATACAGTAGTTATTAAAATTTCATTCCAAAGTAGATCACATGCGATAAGGTTCTCTAATGGTGAATCTGGACATTTGGTGTGATATACTGTATTTTTTCCCTCTTAAAGATCCTGGCTTTAACAGAGAGGTAATTTCTGGGAATTATGTGAAGTTTTCATTTTCAGATTTCACTGAAATGAACTCATTCTGATGACGACTGTCTTGACTAAGATTAAAGTCGAAACGTTTATTTGTGCTAAAACAGTAATGGAATTTACACTACCTCCTAATGATGTGTTTTGAAAGGAATGAACACACTGGAAAATATCTTTTATATAAAAATATAAATTCATTATGAATTATGAATGCATATGAAAGTATTCAAGTTCATAATGAGACTGAAATTAGAGGCAATGTTAAAAAGCAGTTCCAGTTTTCTAGTTTTAGTCAATTAGCTCAGATTCCATGATTGTCAAAGTAAGCCAGCACTTACTAACATTTACGGTGTAATGTCTTAGCTCAGATCCTGACACGTGTAAGAATGCCACCATTCTAGAAGCTGTTGTAGTCTTGCTTGATGTGGGAAATGTGTAGTGCATTCTCTTTTTCTCCTACTGAAATTTTCAAACCATTTCAGCCAGGATGTCCTGAAATTCTTTATGATATTGCTTTTGTGTGCTGTCCAGTTTGTGTTCGCAATTGCCAAATCCACATTTTTCTGCCTAAACATTTGAAGTGCTGCCTTCCCCTTTTTAGCACAGAAATTAGTGACTACTTTGAACCTATTCTCCTTTGTGATCTTCAAACACAAAAAAATGGGAAACTCTCTGAAACTGTTCCAGAAAAACTGCAAAGCCAATTTAAACAGCATTTCTCTCCGAGTGGTGCCTGAAACAGATGACTCAACGAGTCCAGTCTGTGGGTGTAATCCCTTGATGTCATGAGTTGTTTCAAAAACAGAAAATAAAGTCTGAGAAAGTTTTTAAAGATTTAAACCTCCAGCTATCAATTTGTTGTATGAAAATTGTGGTCCTCAGAGCAGTTAGAATGAATAACAAGTAGACAGCTAGCATAGGGAATACTGAATAGAAAGTGCAAGATTCGCTCTTGGTGAGAGTTGCTCAGAGGCTATACCTTTTCATCTGCAGTACATAGAAAAATATGTAAATACTACTACTACACATCATTGTAGATTAGCAGTTATACCTACTTTTGTTTGATGCATTTTTGGCAAAAAAATTACATTTTTAATTCAAAAGATGTACCCTATACATATAATTACTAAAGATACATTTTCATAATGGTTTCTGCCTGTTGCCTTCAAAGAAGTAAAAGCAGTGATTATTAATCTGTTCCCTTGTTTTACCCTAAAAATTAATTTGTTATTCAACAAGTCAACAGTACCAAGAACATCTACTTTGTTTGTCTTAAAATATCCAGTATATATATATATTCATTTATCACATCTAACACTGACCTGAAAGTACTGTAATACCATATTTATACAGTAAATGAAAATAATGAGATGGTAGAGGAATGGAGTGAAAATTGCTTCTATTTTTATAGAACAGCTCCAAGACCCATGTTATATAAAGTGACTAGATGTTGAAATACATAGCAAAACAAGACAGAAATCAGAGCTACTGTATGTTAATAAGATATTAATATTATCCTTGAAACGAATGCTTGCTGTCCATCCTTGTTGAAATCAAAAGCTTTATATACAGTACAGTACATTTTATTTAATATACTGTAGTTGTGGTGTTCAGTGTCACGGGAGCTGGTGCTGACTCCTGTGTAGTGCGTAGTTGAAGACCCTATGCGTGACGGTATAATCCGGAAGGGTCTGGAGAAGGACATCAGGGAAAGATACAGCAGGGTCAGGATGGGTTGACAGACAGGGGGAAGGAGACCAAGGCCAAAGTGGTCCGAAAAAGGGTTATCAAGGCGCAGTCCATTGTCCAAAGGCCGGGAGATCCATCTGGAATGAAGACAGTTAAAATCCCCGGAAAATCTCTTGGAAGGGGAACCGAGACCGGGAACACAGAACTAAAACCTTAATGGGACCAGGCGCTCCGAGCCCCAGACTCAGAAGGTCAGGACGCCGGGGTGAAGCCTATACCGTCACGCATAGGGTCTTTAACTATGCACTACATGGGAGTAGGAACCGGCTCCTGTGACAGAATGCTGAGCCGACAACAAAGACCCAGTGGACGGTAATCCAGAAACCCGGGACCCCATCTATCCAAAGATTCCCACTGTCTCGTCCCTAAAGGTACCCTCTCTCATTTTGTTATTTTTTTTCCGATTCCCTAAGGACTCTCTGGGACTCGTGTTTTTTTTTGTGTGTACCCTTTTTCAATGGAGTGGATAGCCTTCTGTTCATCGTTATTTCTTTGAAAGTTTTTTGTGTTTTTTTTTCTTTCCCTCATTTTAGAGCCTCAGGAGCTGCCCTCCCAAAGGGGGGGGGGGTACTGATACGTTCCACATCCCTCCTCTAGAGGGTGTTCCTACCCTTTTCTGTCATGATTAGGTCCTGTTATTTCCTGGTGTGTCTTATTTGTATTTTGATTAAAAGCCTAGCATCTCTGCAGTTTCTGGCTCACCATTGGAAGACGGACGCCCGGAAGTCCGCCTACCAGCGGGTCCAGGAGTGACACGACGGCATAGGCTTCACCCCGGCATCCTGACCTTCTGAGTCTGGGGCTTGGAGCACCTGGTCCTGTTAAGGTTTTAGTTCTGTGTTCCCGGTCTCGGTTCCCCTTCCCGAGGATTTTAACTGTCTTCGTCCTGGATGGATCTCCTGGACTTTGGATAACGGACTGTGCCCTGATAACCCCTTTTTGGACCCTATTGGCCTTGGTCTCCTTCCTGCTGTCTGTCAGCCAGTCCTGACCCTGCTGTATCTTCCCCTGATGTCCTTATCCAGACCCTTCCGGCTTATACCATCACGCATAGGGTCTTTAAGTATGCACTCCACAGCAGTCAGCACCGGCTCCCGTGATAGTCAGATGTACTGTATTGATGAACTACTGGAGAGTAATGCAGTACTTGTTTGCTTGCAAGCATTCAATGTTGTTTCACTGATGATTATGTAATTGTTCACCAGGCATAGAAATTAATCATTACTTTTGCGATACCACTAGATTTTAACATTTCATTTCTGCAGGAAGAGAGGCCATTAAAACTTGGCAACTTTGGAAGCTAGTGCTTTAGAGTATAATATCTGACCTACTTCCTTCTCTGATCTCTCATATTTGACTCATTTCTTATTCAAGGATTTTTTTTCTGCATGTTAAATATAACAGATAGCAGTGGCATGGTACCATTCCCATGAGCATTCTGCTGGACGTTTTGGGACAGAGATGTGAACATTTAAATGTTTATGCAAAAAATCACAAGTTTTAGGTAGTGTTACAGTAGATTTTGCAAAGATGTCTCAATGGAAAAAGGAGCCCTTTATTCAGGTTCCTGAATGACTCAGTAAGCAAAAGGGTATATTAGGAGAGTTACAAGTAATAGGTTTATTCCATTCTGAAAAAAAGAAGAGAACACAACGTTTCGGCCGTGGAGCCTTCTTCAGGTGTGAGAGAGGCAAGGCAGTAGGCAAAGGTAATGTAGCGGAAGAACAAAGGCTGGGAGAGAGGAGGAGTGAGAGGCAGGAGCAGGGGACAGAAAGAGAGGCCAATCAAAAGGTGTGAAGTCAGAATAGGTGTAGAGAGGTGTGAAATGAAACTTCCAATGAATGGGGAAAATTTAGAAGAAGAGTAGTCTGTCGTTAAGAGAAGGGGGAAGGTGTGATCCTAGCTGCAGGATAAGTTTGGTTTCAGTAGTCTTTCTGATGTATGAGTTCGGAAAACTTGGTTAAGGTTCGGAAAAGGAGAGTTAACTGAGTTCAATAATACAGAGATTGCTAGCTCGCTGGGGTGAATCCACTGACTGGGAATGATATTCCACAAGTGTAAAGACACAATGGACTGCATGCTAGCAAATAATGGATGGATTTATGGGCTGTAGTATTCTCAGTTTACACCATGACTGTGATTCCAAAGACTTGCCAGTTACCTGTGAACTGGCAGTGCTGTCAGTGAGAGCTACTGTACATCATTCATTTCTCCAATTTATGTAATTCTGCGGTAGTCACTATGGAGTCACTCTAGAGTTTGGACCTGATTAATGACATGAAATAGGAAAGTGTTCTCAGTAAGAATACTTTAGCTGTAATCCCTGCTGACCTGACTACTGGTGATTCCAGACTGGAAGTATATTGCTGTGTCCAGATTGTAAAATTAAGTCATATGTTGTCTAGTACACCTTGGAGTGTTCAGTGTGTATATGCATTTAATATTGTGCCCAGTCATTTATAAATCATTTCATATGCAGGAAAAGTGTGTGTTCATGAGTTCCGTATGCAAACTGAGGAACATCAGAAAGGCCCCCTGAAGAAAAGGTTTGTGTCTTAGTCAAATTATCAGTTTACTAGCAGTTTTATGTGTTTATACTGCACGTCACTAAAAAAGAACCAAAGAACCTTATAAACAACCTTGTAGCCATGCTGTGAGGGTTCATAACTCCAAAGAAAAAGTGATGGTAAAAATATCATACTGTAGCCAAGCTTTCTCTTTCTTGACACTGTGGTTGAACTGAATTATTTTCAAACATTTCAGTGTCTGCATTTTATTAGGGTCTTTGATGAACAAGTTCAACCTTATTTCTAAGACAACTTTTTTTTATTCAGAGTTTCCAGGTGCACTGAAAAAGAAAATTGCTCTTTAATTACAGGTGCATTTTAAGCTGCCATTCTCCTTTGCAAGGGGTCAATAAAATGCTCTTGCAGAATAATTTAGATACATTGCCATATTTAAAGAAATAGTGGAAAACGCTCAATTTTGCCATTAATTTGCAAATGCTTTTAATCAATGTCTTTGCTGTTCCTTTGTTTTGGAAGAGGCACAGTCCTGATTACTCCTGATATACAGTACATGTTCTGTGAATAGCCCATATCCAGGACTACAATCAGAAATAATGGGACCTGGAATCTTCCCCTTCCCCTCCCTCTCAATCCAATAAGTGCATGGTTGTAGGTTTACTACTAAAGTGTGAAGTTTGAGGTATTACTTAGATACAATGTGGCATAGAATAAGAATAGAATAAAGCATAGATGTGTGGCATAGAATTGCATAGGCATAGAGTGGCATACTGTAGAATAAGAAAATATTGACAAGACAATAGCAATAATAGGACAAATATACTTTTTCCAAAGTAGTAGCAGTAATAATGATAACTTCTTCCAGTACCATCACCGTTAATGCTCTTGCTCAGAGTTGGGCTTGGAAGAAATATCCTGGTCTCCCCCCTGATGGGGCTAACCTGTAAGCTGTTCTATACAATATGTAGATGGTTAGGGATCTCTCAAGTGCTGTAAAGATAGAGACTTTGCTCAGCATGTGTGATAAATGTAAGCTGTAAGTGATCATGCTGAGGATTTTGTCCAGCGTTTTTTGAAGGAAGTCAGGAATGTCAGCTTCCAAAATGTAGCGGAAGGTTCTCTGTCTTAAATGCACTTTTATTTGCTTTTCTCTTCTGCCCCTGCTTGACTTTGTCAATACCTTTTAAGTACTTTGAGTACTTGAGTTAAATTTAGTCTTGTAATGGCTCTGTTTGTAAGTACAAAGGTATCTATGTTTTGCGAAACTGTGCAGCATTTGGTGTTATGAGCAAAGTTCAAACATAGTTTAAACAGAACTTTGTTATATCTTCTTTTCTATTAAGAAACACCCTTTTTTTTGGCCTAAAAAACAAATGCTCATATTTTCCTTTCTCCTCAATTCTCTCTTTCTTCTCGCAATTTATAAATTGCCTTTTTGCCTCATTGCACCCACATCTCTTGAGTTTTGCTAAAATAACTGATACATACTGTAAGACAGGAAACATTAAACAAAATGCTCTATATGAAAGGTATATGATGCAATAAGATTGTGTGAAATCCTATATAAAAACTGTCTACTTCATCTTTTTAGAGAGAATGTTTTCTTAAAGGTCTGTTGAACAGACGCCACAGTAGTTTCCTCAAAAACTGGATCTCATAACAGCTGTGTATTATTACAGATTAAATAACAGGGTTATCATTTAGCAATTAAAACTATACATCTTTTTATTTTTGTACATACACTGTCAACTCAAACTATATTATATTAGTAACACAAGATTGACAAAGGTGTTTGTATAGTCAAGTTTTATATTCATGTGGTAACTGACTAATTTTATTCTGAAAAGGACTGATTTGTAGCCTATAATAAAATCTGCATTCATTTGTGTACAGATAATCTATTTTATTTTAGGAAACGTTATACTAGATTTTAGATATAATAGAACACAAAAGAAGTGTATATATTGTTACAACTATGGTGACTACTGAAGTGTTTTCAACAATCTGGATATAATGGATAACTCCTGGCTATTGTCAGTTCTAGGGATCTTAGCGAAGGGATATTTGCTAAGATGTACAAAGCAATTGTAAAATTTACCTTGGTTTGACTTAGTTAACTACAGTATATTCTGGGTAACCAGCAGTCCTGGAACACAGCATAAAACAGGCTAGGATAGAGAGCAAAACAAAAGAGAGATGAGGACACATCAATTGACATAAAGGTAGAAGGCTCCTGGTTCTGAATCATCCATAAAGACCAGATTCCAGATTCCTTTGATTTCTTGTACAGGGAATCCCTTGGTTAAAAACGGTCTCTCCTGATTTATGTGTGTATTTTTAAAATAGGGGGACTCCCATTCCCATAAAAGGGTTCCCATTAGTTCTGTAGCATCCAGGTTTACAGAGAAAGATTTAACCATATGTCATATTCTTTTTGTTTTAGAAGTCAGCTTTATCTGTTAATTTGCCCTTATAGGTGTTTTATAAGAGTTTGAAGGCTTGGTACCAGTCTGTTTTTTTTTTCCGGTGGTCAGACTGTATGGCTCTTGGACACCTTGTGTGTAAATTCGTAAATAGTGTAACTTGTACAGTATGTTGTATGTTAATGTTCTTTACAAAATCACTTACAGTATAAATTGGAGGTTGTGATTATTTGTTTACTAGTTAATTGATGCAGCCTGTTTCTGATATTTGCAAAACATTGTTTTTTATATAATTTGTTTTATTTGTTAAGAAACACACATCTTCTGTGTTAATGCATAACATGTCCTTCCTTATGAAATAGGACTTAAAATACATGAACCCTTAAGTAATTCACGTATTTACAGTAATTAATGTAATTGTGGTGCTAGCTAAATGTTCTGAAAATGTACTGAGGCATTAAATGTCTTTTGTGCATCTGCTACCTTTGGAATTAAGAAATAAACCTTAAATGAATAAGGTTCCATTCCACACAGAGAAACACAGTTAAAGACCCATGTTTACAAGTCATTATGAATTTAAGAGATTAGCAGCATAAATTAAACTGATTTTTGTGAATTCAAGGCATGTGTTGTTTATAAAATATTAAGAAAAGCTAAGCAAAATTTGTTATAAGAGAACCGCGACGAGGATGGTACTTTGCCATTGCATAACTAGTGTTACATTTCATAAACAGAAACTTTACATTAGTACCTTCCAGCTGTGGTTCTTAATGCAAATTTTCTAGCACATTTCTTTGAAAGCCACAGGGCAAGGTTTTGAAAAAGATTCAGAGCTCAGTTTCAAGGTCTCTACCTTTTGAAACACTGTGCATCAATACATATGAAAATATCAATTTACAGTTGGACTCCTTTCAACTTTTTCAACTTGTATTTGAAAAAAAACGTCAGCCTTCTACTTTAACACTCTTATTGGAGCACCAACTGTAAATTTTAAGTGCACTCATCCACAGATCTGAATATGATATCTTTATCTTGAATAGATGAGATTTTGAAAACTGAATGAACTGGATATGTGATTGATCAGTAATATGTTGATTTTACGACAGCTCGTATTGAATAAAGTACCTTTGTAGGACAACCCCAATTATAGTTTACAAGTAGTAAATGTGCATATTCTGATGGAGAACAGAAGGCCAATTAGTCATCCCTCTACCATGAATTAAATAGGAACAACTAGAGGTTAAGTCTGCTTGGAAAAGTAAAAAAAATATATATTTGTTTCATGTTGAATAGAACAATTAGAGATTTTATATCTATTTTATAGATTAATCTATCACCCAAGATAGAAGTCCTGGATAGAATACTGTTAATGAATATATGCATCTTTTATGTGTTATTTTTGGGAAAATCTAACTGAAAATGAAGTTGATAATTCATGTGGTAAAATATATACTGTATTTACTGTGTGTGGCTTTGGTAAATAATTTTGGCCTACAGTATTACATCAATAGTTAAATAATGTAGGCTGTAAATCCTTTGCATTTGGAGAGTACATCTGAGCCTTAAATGTTTACACATGACAAATTGATGTGCACATACTGTACAGTGGCAGGGAGGGTTAAGCATTAAAAACTTAAGCATTGCAGTATGTGTAGGAGCATGAGTAATATGTTCTAATGCCTCTCTACAGCTTGTTGATATACTGTAAATCAACATACAGTACCTGTATTTTATTTACCTAAACTCCTAGATGACTATTACTGATCCATCTATTTCTGAAACAAAATAATAACTTGTTTGGCAAATGTTGTTTTTTAAAGGGTATATAGGCCAAGTTCTTCTTTTCAATCTTTGGAAAGTTTGAAGGCAGCATCCATCCATTTTCTAACCAGTTTATCCAGTACTGGCTTGAGAGAGAGCCGGGGTTTATCTTGACAAGCAACAAGCACAAGGTAATGTATGCCTTAGACAGGATGCTAGTCCATCACAGGACAGATACCAACCCAGACACACTGAGTGGTGGCTCTGTGGCTAAGGATCTGCACCTGTGACTGGAAGGTTGCAGAGGAATCCTACTCCGTTGGGCCCTTGAGCAAGGCCTTTAACCCCAACTGCTCTAGGTGTGCTATACAATGGCTGACCCTGCGCTCTGACCCCAAGCTTCTCCCCCTGTCTGTGTCTGTGTCTCATGGAGAGCAAACTGGGGTATGTGAAAAGACGAATTCCTAATGCAAGAAATTGTATAAGGCTAATAAAGTGATGTTATGTTATGTTAAAGGGACATTTTCTCAGAAGCCAATTAAATTACCAGAATGTCATTGGACTGTTGGAAGAAACCAGGGCACCGGGAAGAAACCCACACAAACTTCACACAGATACAAGAATTGATCCCAGGACCCCAACACTGTGAGACAGGAAAGTCATCCACTGAGTCACCATTAAAGGCAGCATTTCAAAGAAAATTGCAAAAGGCATCTAATATTTATTTTCATAAGAATATTTTGATGAGTCATCTTTTACCCAAAATGCCCTGACAGAACAGTGACAAGTTCTTTATCAAGTAATGAATCTTGAACAAGCGAAAACACTTCTTGCTGATGATTTAGTATAGCAAAGTAAGAGAAAAACTGTCAGAGTGAGTATTGTTTCCAGGATGGGCTATTGATCTAAAAAAAGTTATACTTTACTATCTGTAGAAAGACAATAATACAAAATATACAGTAGTTGTTAACATTACTGAATGAAATGATGAAATGTTGGACTTAAAAAAAATAAACAGCAGGGAACTCACTGAACTTAAATATTCTGCCATACTGTATGTAAAGCAAAAAGTAAGGAACATTTCTGGAAAAAATATCTGAAATACTTATGTTGAGCCTCATGTGTGGAAATATATTTAGGTTAAATGAACAAATTATCTTTGGATTTATAATAATCATGCAAGTTTCACACCCTAGTAAAGCAGATATTTGTAAGCCAAATTATAAATTATGCCTTCAGATAATTAATGGAACCCCAGATATAATTCCCTAGCAAATGTATTAGGATTTGTGAGTCTTACTCGTATTCCACAATAAACTTATTTCTACCCTTTACATTAAGCCGGAGAAAAAACATTTTTACTGTTTTCAACACAAAAGTCACTTAAGTGTTGTTATATATCCATTTTAAATTGCATTCATTTGAAAGCTTTATAGCAATAAACAACTATGGAGACAAAAATGCAGAAGTTACATTAGCTTCCTGATTGATATTCAAATTCAAATACAGTAGCAATTAAGCTGCAAGGTTTCCAACTAGTAATAATCTCACAATCTTTTCAACTAATGCTTGTTCAGATCAAACTAAAAACATGAGTAATAATAATTACTAAGGTACTGTAAATGTAGTGCTTTTAACCCCAAAGGATCTCAAAGCACTTTGCACATAGGAGGAGACCCACTTCAACCTCTGCTGAAGTGCAGCACCCACCTGAGTGGCATGCAACAGCCAATATGTACCACCAGACCCTTTACACAGCAGGTCAGTGGAGGTGTGGGAATTTGCTTCATTGTTAATTAAGGGTGGACTTTAAGTAAGCCATATCCTGGAATCTAAGAGTGGGATATAGCCAGGACTCCAGGGTTACAATCACTAATTTATCAAACAGTGCCATGGGATCTGGAAAAGTCCAAGCAGTGAGGACCTCAATTTGAATTTTTTTTTTACAGCTTTAAACCATAAACCAGCTAACCATTTATATTTTTGTCTGCTGTGACCATGAAACCACCTTTATAATTCCTGCTGTTCAGGGACTTTTCTGAGTTTCGCTAAGTGGGTATGGAGGAACATAATGTCACAAACATGGGGATCTGAGTAAGATTCATTCACTAGAATGGTGATTATATCAATGACAACGAACATGGGGCAAGGCCTTATGAGATGGGGAGTGGTATAAAGAATAGAGGAACACAAAGCTGAGACTCACTGAGATCTATGATAGCCTTTTTATCTTCTATTGCTGTATTCCCAGTGAAACCTTTAAGAAAGATTACACCTACCGTTAAGCAACTAAAAAACAACTCAAGGGTGTTGTGGCTGATTCTGATCTGCTGCTAAGGTCAAGAAGCCTGTTTGCACAATGTGTTATCGAGTTGTTGTGAACCTTCCCTTTTCCAACGCTATCTCTGTCAAATCAGAAACACTCACTCTCTACACTGAAGTGTTGGTTGAATACAAGTTTATCTGGGTTGATCCTTAGCTAGATTGTTCCGCCTTAAGATTGACATTAAAATGGTTTAGAGGCTAGCATATTTGCTTCATTTACGAGCAATTCTCAGTTCCCTAAAAAAAAATCCTGAGGGTCCCTTTTAGAAAGAACAAGTAAACTTTAGAAAAAACAATTAGCCAGTTGTTTTCTGCACTTACAAAAACTCATTAAGGAATGATCAAACTCAAAAGTGCCATAAGAAGAAGTAATAACAGTTATCTTTTAATATTGCCATGATGTTTGTTATATTCTATTTATACCATTGGATGTAATTGCACACCAGTTTGCTGTCCTTAGGCCACCTTTGGAACAACAAGTAATCCGTCTTATTTTTTCATATTAAATACAATATGCTGAAAAAAAATACATGTTTAATTTGATTGGCTCAAGGAACTATCTTTTTATTTGAATATGGTGATCGTACGACTCTGTGTTCACCAGCCAGGACACAATTCTAAATATACCATGAAAAGGAATAATGTTGAATTTGAACATAAAAAATGCAGTTTTGCCTAGATTAATTTTGCTCGATGAATAACACTGATCAGCTGTTCATTACCCTTGCTGCTGATCACACCAAGAGAACAGCTAAGCAATGTTAGATTATACAGTATACTGTATATTAATTATTAAAAAGGGATAAACATTCACTTTGTCATATTAGTAATGAAAAAATTACTAGCAACACAAGAATAAACATAAAATTAAATAATAAATACTGATTTTAGTACTCAGCAAGATTATTAAGCAACAACGCTCTATTTAGCAAGGGATTTTAAAATACTTTTCAGTCTCAATTAACAAAGAGTCATATGGTAATTCTAAGTATTAAACACTCAGTGTTTGAACAATATCATTTCTTTCCCCTCTTTGTTGGCACTGCCTCCTTTTGACTACTGACTTCCAAATTCCAACATTTTGGAATTCATTCAGAATGTGTTTTTTAATTGAATACAGATACAGTATACTGTACAGTAGATGGTTAATATTGTCATATCCTGTCCTCATTCCTCACTATGAGCTTGCAAGTCTCCATTTGTATGCCATTAGTCTGTGACAACCACTGTGCTGTGGAGAGATCTCTAAGGGGTGTCAAAGAGTAGTTAATACTTCATGACTACAAGTCTTTCGCTTTTTTAAAAACTTCCTGTAAATGGTTCCAATTGTACTAGACTCTGTTAGATTTTTGTTTCATAAAATGGAGTGCTGCACACAGGTCACTTTTGAATCAGGACAGATTGATTAAGATTCGAACCATTGGCTACTGTTAGCCTAGTGAAGATAACCCCACCACTTTTCCTTCCGATTAATGTCACCTTTCTTTCATTATAAATCTGCATTTAACTGATGGGAAACAGTCATAGATGCATTTCAAAACTTATCATGAAAACATACTTCATTAACTTAGTTTTAAGTGACTTAAATTTTAGTTGCTGCTGCAATAGCCAGACACTCAGCACAAGCAAGACCTAGTGAAATGGGTTTGAACAAAAGCAATCGGTATACAGTACTTCCATTTAAGGGCACCTCTTTCTCAGTAAGGCTGAATAAATGTTTTCTTCCCACCTGGGCTTGAACTATGGCTAAAGCAATGTATTGCCCAAACACTGCAGCTAAAGTCAAAGCATCATTGTCATAATAATCATTATTTAATATCTAATACCCTATTGATCTCTGCCATAATATTCATTTGCACTACATTCATATTATTTTTGATTGACTTTAGTTGACATGAATGTTATTTGTGTCTGTTCATTTTGTAATGAGCATACTCTGTATTTGTATGTAGCCTAATAATAACAGTTATTCAGTATTATGAAATTACCACAAAGGATTGCTTTGTGTTTTTGTACAAATTAATAATACATGCACTGTACGTGTCACCACTATTCTCAGTATTCTAAACTAGATGGAATTTACATAATTGCAAAGTATTCATCAGACTTAGTAAATTATATCGGTCCTGCTTGCAATATTTAAGCAAATCTTTCATGCTGAACAAAGATATACAGTATATTATTTATTTAATGTGATGCTAATGCTACTATTAAGGATTACTAAAGATGCATGCTTTCATGATTTATAGTGGTAAACAATGTTTTTGCCCAGTGTCATTTTTAGTATCTGTGCATGGCACCAGTGGATATTGTCCACATTTTATTTTTTAAGTTGGAAGTAAGCACTGTACAGTATATTAACTGAAATTGAAGAAAGACAGAATTCACAACAGGAAATTGCATGTTTTATCATCTAGAAAATAATTACTGTACCTTGCATTTCTTTATTGTGTTATCTAATTATAGATATGTAGGCTGCACATATTGTTCAGAAGTGCATTTAACTGCTTCTGATCAGACATTATGCATGTATATAATTGGATTAAATATTTCTTTTAAT
Organism: Lepisosteus platostomus; assembly: GCF_059453375.1. NCBI lineage: Eukaryota > Metazoa > Chordata > Actinopteri > Semionotiformes > Lepisosteidae > Lepisosteus > Lepisosteus platostomus. The sequence continues at coordinate 58,875,555 of NC_142616.1, forward strand.
GATGCAGAATGAACTTCATTTTGTTATTTTCACAGCACACTAAAAGCTGAGAATACATCTCACTATCTGAACTTAATGTTTTGTCAACAGTATATACTGTAGTCCACTTTGCTCTTGATCTAAAAAAGTGTGTCAGAGAAATCCAGATTTGAAATTTCTCATTTACAGCAGGTACACAAAATGTTGTGCATCACAATATTTTTTTCTTTGTTCTTCTTATTTTTTCTTAATTTTGTTTTAGCTCATGCTTGATGCCCTATATACGGTATATAGTCTGAAGAATCGTTCACCCTAAGGATTGCTAAGAAAAAAGTCTCCCTTGGATTTCGCTTTTAAAATGCAAAAGAGACACTAACGTGTTTTGAATCCTGCATGAAAATCACTTCACAAGGAAATGTTAATGAGCTCATGCCTTGAAAGTTGTGCCAATCTCTGACGTTGGTGTTAGTGGTGATCCTGTACAAAGCATGGTTCCAAGAATTACATTACAGCAGAAATAATGCTTTGCTCACAGTTCTAAGTGGTAATGTGTGGTAACATGTTTGCCCTAGCATTAATGCTTCATCCAGCGGTCAAAGTATGACTCAAAATCTCTATTTTTGTGTGGTTGGTACTCTTAGGAAGTAAATCAGATTGTACTCTGCTGACAATGTTTGTTTCTCTTTGTGAAGAAAATATACTGTATACTGTATAGATTTTTTGCAACTGGAATGCTACCATTTCTGTAACATGTACTTTGAGAAATCTTTTATAAACTGAATAAGTCTAGACTGGAAGAAGATTTCAAGTAGATTTGCATCATCTGAAGTTCATCTTTTCTCAAAAATAAAAAGGAGCATAAACAGCAACAAGCAGACTGTGTATCAAATTCTGACTATAGAGTCTGAATTCTGAATGAGAATATTCCAAGCCCTTGAAGCTTCTTTGCTTTATACTGAATGGCAGAAGGTTTTTACTGCAGCAAGTGAGATATTATACATCCTTTTTTAACTCTTTTTCTCTTGTTGATTATGTACTGTATATTAAGATAGATCTGTCTCTGTTTTGAATATAGTTACGCTTTTTTAAACTTATCTGTAGTTTTGTGAACCTGCTGTTCATTAAGCCCTCTTTGCAGGAAATGGAAAACCTTGCAAAGGCAGAGGTTAATTTCAGGTTGAAACGAAAATGCCATGCAGTCGAAATGGCATATTTCTTTTTCATTTCAGATTGGAATTCACCTCGATTGCATAATTGTTGTTCCTCACAGAGCAAAAATATTTTAAATCAAAGCCGTGTATGAAAAGCTTTTCTGATTGTGCAGAAATTGCATACTGAAGGTTCTGCTTAGGCCATTTATACATCTGGAGCAGCTTCATCACTGCACTACATTCAATATTGCTATTACATGAAAAATGGCCTAATATTGCAACACTTTATGGGCACATCTGTTTTTCTATTTTTAATTTCCTCCTGCATTGAGAAAGAGGAAAACTAACCCTATTATTTGGGGCACTTAAAAAATCAGATCCTCAATCAAGCACACATTCTAAATTGTACTACAACAGGTCTTCATTCTGGATAAATAAAAGAGGACAAGAAAAGGACAAAGGACTAAAGACATTATACAGTATGCAATGAGACACAGTTACTCCATGTTTTCAATATGATAAAAGTCTTGTATATGAAAGAAAGTATATAACAGGCCAAGCAGAAAAAAATCATTTTAATTACATAACTAAAATAATTGCTTAACTCTTTTTATTTTGGAAAAGATAACCTTATTTTTAAGGAGTAAGGGAAGATACAGTGTTTGCCTATTAAGTACAAGATGCATGTGTAATAAAAGTATTGTGCATTTAAAAGCAGGCATCTGTTTTCAGGAATCTGAAACTACCGTTTGTGGCCATGAAAGAGTTAGTGTTTCTGAGAATTTTATTCTACCTGTCAGATTGAAATCTAATTGAGGAGCAGGGAATTCACTGGTGGTTACAGTACATGAATTAAAGAAGTGTGAGCTTGATTTTCTTCCTTTTCCCCTCTTTGCAATATCAAAGCAGGCAGATTACTTCATGCTTTCTGTTTAAGGTAGCCTATGATATCTAAGATGTCCTATATCTCTGTCCCCTTGAGCAAAATATTTTCAGACTTTGGAGAACCATATGCCATCCTCTCTGCTTACAGATGGGAAAACAGCACTGTAAGGATGTGAAGACAAGTGATGCAAAAGTCCCAAGTGGTACAAAAATGGTTGCTGAAAAGAGCCTATTGAGGTGTGATATCATTAAAAAAAATCAAATGTCATAATGTGGATAGTATGGATTTCATATTCATTATTTATAATATAAATACTATACATTTTTAGTATTAAAGGTTCATCACATACAGGAAGAGGCCATTCCACCTTTTATGCAAGTAGCTTATTGATCTGAGAATCTATCCAACCTTTTGAAGGCTCTCATTGAGCTGGGTGCACCGGCATGGCTTGAGAACGTCTTCCAGACACCCAACACTTTTTGTGTAAAAAACGCTTCTTGTTTTCGGATCGAAATTTAGTACAATTCCTTGCAGCGTTCGATTGGGCCCTTTCTGAATTTTCAGTTCTTGTTTTGAGTTTGAGTCTCATCTTCTTAATATGAAACAGTTCCTTTGACTTGTGCATAACATCTCTCTTATTTTCAGTTCTCATTATTACAATGGAGAAGCACTGTGGCGCAGTGGTTAGCAGTGCTGCCCCACTGCACTGGGGCCCTGGATTCAGTTCCAGAGCCTGGGCGCTGTCTGTGTGGAGTTTGTACTCTCCCTGGATTTTTGTGGGTTTGCTCTGGGTGCTCTGGTTTCCTCCCATAGTCCAAAACCATGCTAGAAGGTTAACTTGCTTTTGGGAAAATTGTCCCTGTGTGTGTTTATCTGTATTTGAGTAGGTCTGCCCTGCGATGGACTGGCGTCCTGTTCAGGGTGTAACCTTCCTTCCATCTTTTGCTTGCTGAGTTCTAGCTGCCCCGTAACCCTGAATTGGAAATGTGGTGCAAAAATGTTTGGATGGATTATTGCAATGCCTGACATGAGCTGTTCGTCAATTCGTTATGTCCAAGCACAAAAGAGATTTGACTTCATTAGTATACAATTCACTATTTCTGAATGTCTGAACCTTTTAGGAATTTCTTCTTTGTTTCTGAATTATTAAGATTTACTCTTTATCCATTTGAAATGGTTTTGTTTGCTGTTACTGCGCAAAGAAACAATTTAAGGGGCAGTTAAGATGCCAGAAAGCATTGAAATGCACAATAGCATATTTCAATTAAACTTTTATTTGCCTAATTTCTAAGAGTACACATTTTTTATAATTCACTTAACTAATTGAAGCTATTCTGGATGCAGGGTAATGAATTTCATATGAAATGAGGTGTGTTTCAGCCAATTAAGATCATTTGCTAGATTGTGTTGGTTAGATTTAAATGTTCATTAACCACGGATTTACAAATTGGAACCAAGCTGTTCTTGGGGGGAAAAAAACAACTGTGTGGTCCAGAGTAAAAAAGAACTGAAATTTTTTCAGTGTACATGTGCAAAGGACTGCAGATTTTAACATGTTTTGTTGAGCACCCAACATGGTTTTGAAGGGGGTGGCATGGTGGCGCAGTAGTTAGGATTGCTGCCTCGCAGTACTGGGGCACTGGGTTCAATTTTGGATGTGGGGCACTGCCTGCAAGGAGTGTGTACTATATGTTCTTCCCTTGTTCAGAAGGTTTTCCCTCGGGTACTCCACTTTCCTCCCCCAGTCCAAAGACTTGCTGGTAGGTGAATTAGCTTCTGGGAAAAGCGGCCCCATTGTCAGTTTGTATTTGACTGTGTCTGTGTGTGCCCTGCGATGGACCAGTGTCCCATCCAGGGTGCATCCCAGCTTGTACCCTTTGCTTGCCTGGATAGTCCCCCGCACCCCTGAATTGGTTGACACATTTAGAAAATGGATGGATGGAGGGATGTTAATGAAGGTGAGGTCTTCCACTAGGAACTTGAAAAACAACACATTTTCTTATTGTGAGAGGGCTGACTTTTAACATAAGCTATTCCCCACTGTTTGAGGAATGAACGGGTGTGGCTATCTGTTAGTGGCCGGTATTGAATATGAATGGGGGTAGATATGCAGTTTTCATACAGTTTATTCAAGGTCAGTACCTTAGTGTTAATCTGAAAGTTACAACAAATAAGAAGGGAAGATTCCAGGTTAAAATTGGTTATTTTTATATTTACTATTTCTTTAGAAGAAAGGCTTGTGTATCCGTTCCTTTTTAGGTCAAAAAAGAAAAAAAAACAAACTTTGTTACATTGTTTTCTGCTAAGCACATCTCAGTACTAAGTTGTCACTTATAAAAATCTGACTCAGAACAAATCCATTCATATTTAACAGCAGAGCAATGACAACTATAAAGAAAAGAATCTTGTAATATTTTTTCGAAAAACAATTTTCAAAAAGTATTTAATACAAAGTACAAAACAGTAACAACATACAGTAGCCATTTTAAAGTACAAACTACAGTATCATTTGCAGTTGAAAACTAAATGCCAGCATAATTTAAGATTCATTTATACTGTTTATGAAGTGATTTCACTAGTTTTTATCATTATTAAGAGCCATATTTGCCATTGAAAATACAACGTTAATAGAACTAATTGGTATTGAAGAATAACCATATAAAGAGTATTTATAATATAGTTTTAGATACCTTAGTAAATCTTTGAAGAAAGCATTTAATATCTCCTTTTTCTCCCTGGAAATTTGCATGACAGAAAAGGAATTGTCTTTGGTAGTCATAAACCAGCCTGGGGAAATTTCTATGACAGGATATCAGTACAAGTGAGAAAACATGTAATATAAAAGATAAACAGCAAAACTATTTATGCAAACAAATACAGAGATTTTGTTTCCATTAATTACTAGAAGAACTAGAAATCGCATTTCTAGTAGCACATTCTACACCAAATGTCTATGCTTGTAATGTTTCTCCCCCATGTTTTACCTATAGTAATTGAGTACAAGAGTCACTCATATTTGGCTTGTATTAAAGGATGGTTTATTGAGTATGAGCATGTTGCTTGTTTTAGTTGTTCTCAACTGTTTGAAACACTAGCCTGCCGACAGAAAAGTCAGTCTTAATTACAATTTTGCCCTCACAGTCATGTGAGAGAGTTGTAGTTAGAAGTTTTGAAGATCAAAATAATAGTAGCCAATGGGCTATAATAAGAAATTTAACCTACCTGCCAAACTGAAGCACTGGTAAGGGCATCCTGGAGTCTCTGCACTGTCAGTTTTTTAATTGTATTGATGAGCCTGAAATAAATATAATGTTCTAGTGGAATAATTAGAAATGTTCAAAACATCTAATTTTTTTTCTTCCTACTGTCAATGAAAATAGGTTTTAAAATCAATGTTGCAAACTAATGCCCTGCTTATTGGCTTAATGTCTACGCATTGCTCCCACTGGCAAACAGATTGATAACAGAGAAACATTAGCGTAGTTTAAACATGGATTTGAAAAAACGTTACCTAAAAATAATTGTTAAATTGTTAATAATGTTTTAAAGACCAACACCAGAGGGTAATGTGATTGACGCTTGCCATTCTTGTTTATTCTTGTCCCCATGCAATTTAAGGGAACTTTAATGACCTTATCATGGGTTTGCTTATTAAGCCCAGCTGAGCTCCCACTTTACAGTAGTTATATGGAACAAAACCAATACACGCTTTCTACTAGTTTTGATTGTTTCTGAAATACTTTCAAAACACAGAGGTCACTTAAGCATTGTTACTGTGTTAGATGTTAAAAAGAATAAAATAAATGAAAGATACTGTACACTGTGTTCTGCCTGTGATTCATTTCCACCAGCAACAAGCTAGTTTACCTTAATGTTAATAATGAACTTTTTATTTAATGACTGAACATTATATGTACAGTACTGTACAGTATTTTACATTTTTACACATTGTCAAAGTAATTACTGTATGTAAAACAATGGAAGGAGGCAAGATTAGAAATACAAGGGGCTGGAGACTGGGACACAGAGTAAAGAGTGGAATTCTTAGATGGAATAAGATGGAGCTGAGCCCAACAAAAAGTCATAATTCCCCCAAAATACAATGTTCTACAGCTGAGAGCTGGTTTCCTTTCTTACTCTCTGTATACAGTATCTATATACTGTATTGTATACTGTACAAAGATGTACTTTGTCCAAAGTCTTTTTAGGGAGGCTATGCCACCCTTGCGCTACTAATGTTATGCCTCTACTAATGTAAAAACATTTGCCAGAATTATTTTTTTCTAAATATGAAAGAATATTATAAACCATCAATAATAAGAAATAAAGTAGACAACCTATATTAAAGAAGCTTGCAAATGTAGGTTTGATCTCATCCTTTAAATGTACATTGTATTTAAGAAATGCTGTACATCTCAAGATCTATAGAGTAAAAGGTACAATATAAACATGTTAATCATATTTTGTTGTTTGCTTAAAGGAATAATTATCTCTTTGTTAAGCTTTCTACACTGAATATACAATATCAATAAATACTGATGCATAATCTTTTCAGTTTGAAACAAAATCCAGTCCAAATTTACAATCCCCAAGAACATGCAACACTGAGTCTGTATCTATGATCGTGTTACAGAGAGGCAGGTCTGGCTCGACACAGGTTATCTACTCAGACCTCAAAATGTCATTTTAAGCAAGCTTAAGTCCTTTACCCACATGAATCACCCTTGATCTTGTTTATAACCTACTTAGGCTTTGGTGTTGGGTAACACTTGAGCCACAGTCAGAACTAATACGCACTGCAGTTCCAGTGCTCACATGGCAGGTGTACTGTATGATTAGATCATGCAGCAGCAGCCAGAAGCAGTGGAATTCTAAACAGCATGTTCCAAGGAAGTTTAGTCTCCTCTGTGCCCCTTCTTTGGGGAACCAAGCCTGTGGGAACATGTTTGGCAAAGAGTGGCAATGTTTTTACAGCAGGTTCTTTCGTAGCCTGGCTGTCTGCCTTTGGTGTTCGCCAACACATTAATTCAAAGCAGGTCTTCCTGCTACTTCAGTGCAATGAATGCATCATTGCAAATACATTTAAATTCAGATTAGATTCACAGTGATTCGCCACATCAGGACTTCAATTTTCAACTCAATAAAATATCACAGGTGCTTCTTTGGATTGAAAAGGCAAGTGGTACTGCAAAGTACATTCACACCTCACTGTTTGCATATAAATACACTTCAGTTGGAACTGAACATATGAGAAAACTTTTATAAATCAATTAGTAGCAGATAATTGCCTCTGCTTTGAAAACATCTGTTTTCTATTAATATAATGGCAAGTGTAGAAATACAGTACATTGTGTATAACCTATAACCATCATTTTGACAGTTCTAAGAAAAATTTGTTTTTACTGTGAAACTTTTTTTAAAAATCTGACAAATTAGTAACATAAAAAAAAACATCACTCAATGACAAAAATATCAGCCACACAGTAGAAACATTCAAATTTAAAGAATCTAGATGGTTTTCAACTTAAAAATATTCACATCTTTTCAGAGTATTTTCTCATGATGTCTGACGAAAATGGCTGAATGGTTTTTATGTACAAATGTCTCCCACTGTCCTTGTACATGTGTCCCCAATCACATTGTTTCAGGAAATGTACTATTTTAAAATGCTTTGAATCAGTTTATGTATTGTGGCACTTAAGGAATCTTAATAAGTAAAGTATTTCCATCTCCCAAACACAAAACTCAAGTTCACCTGTGCAACATCCGTTGCTAGGTTACTTGTTCCTCTGCAGCATCTGCATATTTACTATAAACTGCACTGTACTATATGCTACAGAGCATTTTTGCAACTAATATGTGCAAATATGAGAACACATATAGTATTTTACAGTACTTACACTACGTAGAAGATGCAGTAGAGGCAAAGAGTTGGACAAATACTTTTTTACAGGTTTATAAGAGCCAGTTTTCCCGTTGATTACTATAATCCTATTCCATTATTCCATGATATACTCTCTTAAGAACCCGTGTGGCCCATTTCCAACTGTTGTAAATTTAAAGGACACTTTGCCTTTTTTGCTTGACCTTCTGATTTAATGTAACAATTTTAAACAGTAGTACTCCATAGGGCATTGTATTCCCAGTACCAGATAAGCATGAAACAAGGTTATGTACACTATTATTACTGAACAATGGTCTGCTTTATGACCAGTGGTTTATCATCTGATAAAATGCCAAATCTAAACAGATTCTTAGCCTTGTGGGGAAGTATTTGCTAATCAGTGCTGGAATAATTTCACCAGTAGTTACGAAGCGTCACTCACTCAGCAAGACTGTCTGCATTGTTTTAGTTGTTCAACAAACTAAATGCTACTGTACATGCTCTCTGAACTTCTGAAACAGATGTCAAGGTCATTTAACTATGTTTTACCATGTTCTAAGGCAGAATAAATGTGCACTATAGCAGGTTAGTTATTTCATATCTCATTTTTTGCCCTTACTCTTGTTCTTCAACAATGTTTTAATATATATATATACATGCAGTATACAGAAGGGATAGGCAAATAATAACATACTGTACCTTCTATTATACAGTATGTGTACAGTATGTCCCTGCAATAGACAAATGGAATCCTGACCAAGGCAAAATGTTGCCTTGTGCCCTGTTCTTCTGGAATGTGCTCTGGGATGGTGTGATTGTTACCAGGAGTAAGCTGCTTTGCGATGATGGATAGATATTTCTGTACAGTACCAGTATAATGTATATTCTATTCTATTATACTGTATACACTGTATAGGTATTTAAATATAATGTAATATATTGCACTTTTCAGCATGTATTTTTAACATAGTCAGAAAAACAATTGTAATTGAAACAATTTCACATAGCTACTATCAAGAGAATCATTTTGAGTAGCATGTGCACTGTGATTTAATTGAACATGTATGACAGAGGTCAGTTCATTATCCTGATTAGCCAATAATAGGGGGTCTACTGTGAAAGTACAGGCTATTGTTGTGTGTTGCTTGTTGGAAGCAATAAAAGTTGTACATCTATGATGTTCACTGTTCACATTCTCACCCATATACAGGTATCTTGTAAAACCTAGATGTATGTGATCACAGGGTTTGCTCTGGTAGCTGCATTTTGCTGTTTATGTATTGAGCTTCTGTAGCCTGTTAGGCTAATTTGCTTCCTTGCACACATCCTCCCAGAAATCCTAGTGAAACCCCTTTAAGTAGTGTTGGGAAAGTCAGGCAGTCACTGCTGCAGATAGAAAACAAAATGAAAATAACTTGATTAGCATACGGAATTCAACATATTATTATTTTAAAATCTTTCTAAACATCAGGTGCAAATTAAATAAACTTCAACCACTGTTAATAGAGCAGGACTGTAAATTGAAAAAACAATCAAAAGTTTTAAGTTGTGATTTTCCTAGGTTTAAGGATTTTAAAGTATTTGTTCATTAAAAAGTTATCCCATGAGGAGGGAAATCAGGAGAACATTTTACAAAGTGCTTTAGTGAAAAGCACTATCTTTTGTATTTTTGCATTGTTGTACTGTATATCTGAGTTTTCAAAAAAAAACTATATGAATTTAAACATTATTGGCTTATTCATTTTCACAAATGACCACTTCCATTCCCTTCTAAATAAGTGCTTGGACTGCTGCTATCTAGATCAATAATATTAATGCTACTGTAACATCTATACAATGCTACTCATATCTAATGTTTAAAAATATCTGTGTGACTTCTGTTCACCAAGAGATATAAACTCAAAATGGTATCCTGGCTGTAGACTCAAAAGATCAGTTTATAATTTAGACTCTCAATTTTCAAAGAACAGGATAACACAAAAATATATTCCCTTGTGTTATAACAAAGCTCATTTTAGATGAACACAATATGGTTTGTCTGAATGTCTCCCTGTGTTGAAAGAAATACCTGAAATTGAACATGGGTGGGTTACTTTAATTTGAGCTATGAATAAATCAAAGCTAAGGAAATTTAGAAATGGAAATACAGGGTTTTATTTACATGAATGGCATTTGGGCCATTATAATTGCATGGTCTTCCATCTTTTTTTCCCAGTTGTGTTGATTTATGTTGAAAAGAACACCATTTTATCCTTCAACTACACTGTTCATCAACTCACCATACTCGTTCCTGAGCATAGGCATTTCAGGAACTGGAAGTCTTTGAACTCAATTGAAAGAACTGGCTTCATACCTGAACAAGTCTCTGAGTGTACAAAAGCGGCTGCTACTTCAAATGGTACTGTATAGCTTGGTATAAACAGAGATGAAGAAGGTGAAGGTGCCCGATGCAACTATATAATCTAGACTGTTGTGTTTTCCAAAGGAAATACAATAACACTGTCCATGTAAAGTCTCTTCAGGATTACGGAGTTTAGCATGTTGTCTATGGGGACCATGCCTTAGACAGAAAGGCTAAGTACTTCCAACTTCTCTACTGGACTTTGTTTACTCCAGAGGCCTTCTATGTCTTTGTCTTATCAGTGGTGCAATAAAACATCAGAAACTCTGCCTTTTAAATAAGTGAAGTGTCAAAGAACGATTCCTGTGTATTTAACTTGATAACTTTTATGCAATGTCAAGTTCATTTGTAAGTATTTCTTCTTTTTTTTTCAAATTTTGGATTAAGGGCTGACGAACAGAAGTGGAAAGTGGCTAGTATAGGCAATTTATGAGTGGATCCTGTAAGAGCTTGTGCTCTTAGCTCTCTGACTCTGTCTTCAAAGAGTAGCTTATAAATAATGTGCTTTTTCTATTGCTTCATTTTTTTTTTTTGCTGTGTGCCCTTTTAGACCTGTTCTGGGTATTTTGTTTTTTATTTTTAGTTATGTTGTTTGAAAGCCTAAATAAGCCCAATGTCTAGAATATAATTTTCAAAGCTCAAAGGAAGGAAATGTTGTAGGACGGGATACAGTAATGGTGTACTCTCCTACCAAAATAGAGAAAGACTTAGAATCTCTTTGTTTCCTTGTACATTTGCTGGAGGTAAGCTTTTCAGAAGCTTTATTATGATAGTACAGTTACTGCATATAATAGCACAAACCTCCAAACAAAAAGTGAGAATTTTACAGGCTGCTTATCATTATAAACAAAAACATAAGAATTAAATGTTAGTGATATAATGTTACTTCTTCAGTTATATAGTGAAAATTGTGTGCTATGCTTTTGTATATAAATCTGTTTAGCAGTCAAAGTGGAGGGCTGGCAGTTTTGAATATGCTAAAGATGTCTACCACTTAAAACAAATAAAATAAAGGTGTGCCTTGTTCTATTAATAATATCTCAACTCATGTATAATGAGACCCAATTAAATGTAAAACTTTCAAATAATTATTTCCTGTACTTGTAGAAATATTATTTAATTTAAACCAAATTTATTGTATGGGAGTTATTAATCAGATGATTTACATGTAATTAATTCCTTACTCTTTCCGGACACTCCACTCAAAGTGCTTTACAGGTAATGCAGACTCCCCTCCACCACCACCAATATGCAGCATCCACTTGATGTGATGGCAGCCATAGTGCGCCAGTAAGCTCACCACACATTAGCTGACAGTGAGGAGGAGAACAGAGTGATGAAGACAACTCATAGATGGGGATTATTAGGAGGCCATGACTGGTAAAGGCCAATTGGAAATTTGGCCAGGATGCTGGGGTAACATCCCTACTCATTTTGAGAAATGCCCTGGGATTTTTAATGACCGCAATCTGTATCTAAATGGTCATCTGCGGTCATTATCTAGTAGTGGAAGCCAAAGAACTTTCAGATTTTTAGATTGTACAGCAAAATTTGACAAGCCATTTATTTACTTTAAACAATGGTGATTTTTTAAGGGGTGGGGTTTACAGTACTTAATTATTTTACTTTTGTTCAACATCAGATTGGGTTGTCACACTCAGCTAAGCAATTTTGCCAACATTCTTGTGGTTAGCAAAATTGATATTATTTCAATTAATATTAGTTTATATTATCTAAATATTTAGATTGATATTAATTTTGTCAAACACAATTTCAATATTAAATGTATATACATTGCAGGTGTGCTACAAGGCTTTTAGAATATTGTATTCACTTGTGATTTCCACAATTAGTAAAAAAGAAAATTTGCATTTCAAAATAGTAGTTAAAAGACAGGAGAAGCAAAGCTAATTGTAACATACTGTACTGTACCATACAATAAAAGGCACATTGGTACATTGAAATCGTATGTACAGAATCTATGTTATGGATAATCCATACAGAAAATATTTAGTTGTTAGAAACACAGTACAAGCTAGCCTTAACAGGCTGTCTACTTGTTTTTATATATTGTATAGATTTTCATCTATTGTATATCATTAGATTTCACATGCAGTAAATGTGTATGAATACTAAGATCATCTCAGGCTCAAAAGCTAAACCCAAGGAAGTGTAACAAAAATCAGTAGGGAATTGCAATACAGTGACAACAATGTGTTTGGTTAAGCAATATTTTTCAATTAAGGATGAAAATTCATGTTTATTTCCTGAGGTGCTAAAAATTTATGTAAGAATGACAGGTCTTTTAGACAATGGGTTTTGATATTACTTGATGGTTTTCTTTGATTTCCTCTTTGATGGAGTGTACAGTAGCTTATTTTTAACAAATGGTTTTGTCGGAGACTATGACCCTGATTAATTTAAAACTTTGACCTTTGGCCACCAATTCCAAATCCAAGAAAAGATAGCAGGTTTCCCTTGTATCATGACAAACACAAATGCCTCCCACCATCAAATATCAAATAGAAGGGTTGATACAAGAGCTCCTCCGACATTCCCACCTGTCAGACTAATTCATCTTTTGTCGACATACTTGTGCCCACTGGCAGAGTGGCGCTTCTCTCACTAGTATGCCTGCATGCTTGCAGTCACCTGGCAATTTTTGAGGCTTGGCAGCCAAAACATCACTCTACACTAGTTATTCCAAGCCAGTTGTGTGATGCAAACTGGGGACTCCTGGTTGCAGACCGCCAGATACAGTAGTTGTACCTGAGACCTGAGGCTCAATGAATGGATTTTACTGTATATTGAACCATTTGGAAGGCCCTGTAAGATTGAAATTTTGATTTAAGCCTCACACATGCGTTTGTAATTAAAATCAATGTAATTGCGGTTTGTTTTCTATGGATATTATGGGACAGCAAACAGTTCACTTTGATATTATAATACTGTGAGTAAGAATTACAAGCACTGGGATTGTTTAAGTTCTGCAAAATGCAAAAAAAAGTCTAAGAGTTGTAGTGATACCTTGACTGTTTCTTTGTTACCAGAAATGATAATAGTTTCAGAGAAGCTGGTTAGTTTCAAAAATAAAAAAAGTGTGGGCTGTTAGAATGCGTGGCAGGACTCCTCGAGCATACAAAGAAGGCAGGCTAAGAGTGATCCAACTGAAGCTTTTGACAATCTTACAACTCGGCACCTAATAAGCAGTAACACTCCACACAAAACAAGATGTCATAGTTCCAGAGAACAAAGCAGTAGAAGAAACCAGTATGAGATGGATGCAGTTTACAGTAGCTGTCACTGGATGCTCTCCATTTACCAGGATATGACAAGAAATTATAAAGGTGTGAGGTATGTAATTCCTAATTAATACTTCTGTGTAATGCTTACAGGTCTTTTACTTATGTGTTATGCACCCTATATATATGAATAAAGGGTGTACTTACAGTAAGAGAAGTACATTATTCTCTACTTTGTGTGGTAGAGGTTATTAGGGGCTATGGGGCTATGGACTATTATGTAACCTGCATCAGTTTGTTTCTGTCATTGATTTACAGTTCAAAAAAGTGAAGTTAAATGTCAAAGCTTGAAAAAGATGTAATGTGGCAAAGTGCGCTGCGATACTGAAGGCAGAAGAAATCAATGCATCACTGCCAAAGGTGGTCGGGCAAACAAGATTAAATAAGGTGGATGAAAAGCAAAAAAAAAGTTAAGTTTTGAAAGGTTTAAACAGGCCTTTTAAAACTTCTTGCTTTATTATGCAAAAAGAAGGAAAGTTTTAGAAGGTTCAAAAGTATTCTGCTTCTAATATTAGAACCAGAATTGCCTTTATTCACCAAGTACTGCACATTTCATGTACAGTACCAGGAATTTACTCTGGTGTTGATGCTGCAAAAATGATTTTGTATGGTACGCATAGAATAAGACAACAGACATTGTGACAGTGCACATATAATTAAGAATTCTAGTTAAGCAAAAAAAAACAGCCCTAGGAAAGAACTGTTCAAATACCAGGTGATTTTGGTTTAAATAGACCAGTACTGTCATCCTGAGGGAAGTTCATGAAACAGGTGGCAGCCGGAGTGGAAGGGGTCATCAGCAAACTGCTCCTTGTGCATTCATTAGCCTTAATTAATGAGAATATTCAGATTCACAGATGTCCAGTTTTGAGCTTAATGCCTAAATATGTTAAAAGAAAATTCTCCGTAGAACAATCACAACACTTCAAACCGATACAGTATCACTAGTTAGTGAAACTCTTCACACATTTACAAGTTAAATGTAAATTGCGGCATGCTGGCTATCCATTAGTTTATGTGTCTCTTTTCTTTTTTACATTTTCTTAAACTTTCCTACAGTAAACAGTTTTATTTCAAATGAACTGTTTTGCTTACCTCTTACACGATGACCTTGTTCAATGTATTTCAAGTCAATTTTGGTTCAATTTCACTTCTTTTAACAATATTGTTTGTACTGTAATTGATTGAAATTTAAACTTGAATATACTATATAGAAAGCTCGAGACATTCTACTGAAAACATTGTATAAAACATCTCTATTTCTGCTCTTATGCTTATTGAAATGAACCCATTTTTTGGACTATAATATAGTGAAAGATGAATACATTCCTTTTAGAGCAAATACTTTTAGGGTAAAAGTGAAAATGTCACTTGTTTTACAAGGAAAAACAGAGTTACTGTAACAAATGAAAATAAGTGAAAGAGGCCCTGTAGTCATTCTGTGGCACCGGAGCCATTTATTAAATATGAGTCTTTGCTAAAACTGAGGTTGAAGCTTGAAATTAAGATTCTTACTGCTTAGTTAAAATCAACTGTGATTAGTGATTCAATCTGAGTTGTAAAATTTGGGTGGTGTACTGTAGATGGTTCAGCTCCTTCTATTCTTGAGGCATAGAATTAAATTTCCCTCAAATTAAATTCATCTGGGGGATCTCAGTCTTGGATTTTACACAGCTCCACAGAAAATACATCATGCTTTGACTTAAATGGATTGTTACTGAAGGCGAGTGTAATTCAAAGAGTTCAGGAGGTTACCATTCCTAGTCAGGACAATTCAGATAATTCAGATTGACCCAGGTGCAGTTCCTATGAAATTACAAATACAGCTGCCTACATTCTGTCTCCTCATCTTCATGTGTCTTAACCCATAATGGGAGCTGTGATACTATTTACACATAAGAAAAAGGCCTCACTGAAGCAATTGTTGTTGTTAACTCAAGTTCTGGGTACCTTGTATATTTACATTCACATGTAATTGGTTACAGTTCTCTGTTGAGAATAGATTCTACAGCTACATTTACACAAAATTATTGCACAAAATGTTTGTGTGGTTGTGCCTAAATAATTTTTTAAGGATTGCTACTGTTTTCTAATCATTCAGTGAAATACAGAGTGAAAATCACTTTTAAGGAAAATGTATAACACCAGAATTACAAGCCTTTACCAGAATACACATTGATGCATTTTTATAGCATTGGTTTCTATGTAGAATACTTACTGGAATGATTAAATCTGCATAAAAAGAAGCCAGTTCATTTTCCACAAAAAGAAAGTATGATTCATCCTTTAATTCATTAACAACATAACTTGGATTTAATTATCATATAAAAAGCTCTTTTGTTGAAGGAAAAACCAATGTATTTCATTTGAAATAAACTGCTTATTTGCTGCTTTTGATCTTTCCTTGTGCCATGGATTTTAAACATGGACAGCACAAAGCCACCCATCACAATATGTGTCTGGTACATACTGTGTCACAAAGCATCCAGGAGTTAATATTACAGGACAGGGAATGATCACATTGAAGCTGAGGTTGTGCTAAGCTGGTCAAACAGAACATAGAAAAAGAAGAGGTTAAGAAGAACAGATATTTCCCTCCACAGAGCACACTATTTTAATTGACATGATTTTAACAGGCTTAAATGATTCTTCAAGGCTCCAAGTGTAGTAGTCTCATTATCATGGATTGTGAAAATGTTCTAAACATTAAATATCTTTGAATAAAAAAAAATCTGATGTGCTATTTAGTTCTCATTAGGCTGGCTGTGCTTAATTTGTCACATGTGCCATTAACAATGTTTATGCCAATCAAAATTTCGGTCAAGCCAACTCTGCTCTTACCCTTCAACATCTAAAAAAATTAAGCTCTTTAATTCAATCTTCATAACTTCCTCCTTTCAACCTAGGAGTAAGGTCTTGCTTAAGATTTTCTGAGGTGTCCTTATGCTTTCTATATTGTCATTTGTGGTTTTTAGTACTACCAGAGTTTAGTTGTTATAATTGCATATTATAGTAGTATAGTAGTAAACACTTAACAAAGTGACGTACAGTACAGTACTGTATGTGTGATAACAGTTAACATCTGCTGTGATTTTATTGCACGTTAGTAAAAATAAATTCTAAAAAAAACATCTTGAGCAACACTCCTAACCGTATATGTATTTGCAGAAGGTAGCTTGTTCTATCTATTAAACTTAATAATTATACTAATAGCTGTCTTATTATCCATTTGTATTTAATAAACCATAAAATAAAGTGTAACAATTCTATGTTTACAGTCACATTACAACTTCACATACTCTTTCTGATACAGAACTTAATGGCTTCATAATTTTAGTTCTGTTTTTTTTGTTAATGTATTTTATACTCTCTTGCCTTGCACATTTTTATTTGTTTTGAAATACCTTCATATTTTAATACACACAGTATGGTTCCTGGTTGTAGCATTTATTAAAAGTTTGGATCACTCATTGTGTGCTAGAACACAAATGTGCTGGAGGATGTTCTTTGTTTACATGTATTAAATTAATCTGTTTGCAATTACATCTGCATCTGACTTCTTTGCCTTTAATAGGATGGCTTTTAATTTAATGTCTTATGGCCTACTTCATATAAAACAATTTTTACAATTGATTTCTGAACCTTTACACACAAAGTATGCTGTCTGTAGGATTGTGTTTTACAGGATTTTACTGGAAACATATGTCAGAGAAGTGCAGAAATTAATTATACGAGCTGTACTTTGACACAATGCCATAGACTGCATTGTAATCCAATTATATAATGTCCTTTGGGATGTAGGTTTGTTATTAACAATTCCTCTTTGGCCAGTCAGAGTCCAGGTGTTTAAATGCATTCCAACAGCTCACTAACATATTTTATCCATAGGAATCTGGAATGTACAAAGAAGCCTATTTTAAGTTTAGGGTGAACACCACATTTGCCTAATGAAGTACCAATATTAAAAGAAATTGTTATTCAAGGCAGATTGGCACAGTGGTTAGCATTGCTGCCTTGCAGCACTGGGGCCCTGGGTTCAGTTTTGAATGTGGGGTGCTAATTGCATTGTGTTTGTATGTTCTCCCTGGGTTCACATGGGTTATTGCCAGGGGCTCCAGTTTCCAGTCCCACTGTCCAAAGACATACTTTTAGGTTAATTGTCTTCTGGGAAAATTGGCCCTGATGAGTGTGTGTGTCTGTGTATGTCCTGTGATGGACTGGTGCCCTGTCCAGGGTGTACCCTGCCTTGCACCTGTTGCTTGCTAGGAGATACTCTGGCTAACTAGATGAAGTGGTTAGAAAATGGATGTATGTTTTCCAAGGCACAAATAATTATAGTGGGATGTAATTATGTCTTGTTAACCTTTTTTTGTCATTTGAAAGACAGCACGTGCTCATACTGCTCTTGCCTTCTGACCAAAAGAACATCATATTGTACAGTACATCTAAATAGAGCACACACGTACAGTATGTCACAACAAAACTAAGGGTTTAATATGTGCCTCAGTCTTTTACACAGTCTTGGATCACATCATGCTCTGAAGTACGAAAGGTATGATTTTGAGTTAATTTACAGTCGTTGCTATGTAATGAAAATAAGAAAAAGCTCACAAATGAAGAAAGGTACAGTAGTTAATTATTAGTGATTTTTCCAAGCTAATGCTTTCGTTCAAACCTACCTTTGAACCAACTTGTATAGCAGCTTTTTAACTGGTGCAATCAAAGTGAATCCTCAATTCCTTTGTCCCAAGTTTTTGAGTGGAGAGCTCTAACCCCTACTCCGCTCTGCAGTTGACAGCTTTTTATGGTTAGGACTGTTTATGTTATCTGTGCTTTGGGGTGTGGGAAGTCATTTTCTGTGCAGCATTTTTGAATAATGGCTTTCTTTCATTTTTTTTTTTTAAATAGACTAGTGTACTGTAACTATACTGTACCATACTAGATACTAGACAATAGTGTCAAACATTTGTTTAATTTACACACAATGTTTAAGATGTTACTGTAAATTGTACTTTGAAATAAAACAATATAGTGTTTAGGATCAGCCAGGGTTACTATTCTTAAGGGAGAACCTCATGTTTCAATATTCCTAGTGGAATAGAAATTAAAAGTTTTGATTTGTAGAGCCTGTAGAAGGGGAGGGAAAAGATGGGTGTTCTTGTTGTTTTGTTGTTTAATTATTAATAATGTAAAAGCATAGTGTGCCTCCTTAGGATTGATCTGCTTTTTTACTTTATATCATATGCACTGCAGATTGAATACTCATTAGCAGAATGTGCATGAGTGGATGTATAATCATATAATAGAAAGGCATTCAACATTTTATTTTTGAATGGCTTTTCTTTTGGGCCTGCATGTGTATAAACTATGTGTAATCTAAAGTTAATTAATTAGAAAATAGATAATACACAATTAAAGATACATACTGTATTAATATGTTCTTTAGAGAAAAACTAATGCATTTTTTTATACAAGTAGTAACAGATTTCCCAGAATATGATGTGTGTCCAACTTATTGATATCATTAAAAAGATATGTTCAGAATCCTCAGCAACACAGGAATTATTTCCTGACAGGTTTTTTGTGATATTTGAGATTCAGAAGACCTAATTCTGTCTCTGAGGTAATCACTTGTCCTGTTCTCTGTGTTCTGTGTGCGGTCTGTTCAAATGGAAGGTAATTTGAGCAGAAACAGGAATAATCAGGAAAGGTTGTGATGGATTATGGAACTGCTTTAAGGTTCCACAAATGATAAATCTGGTAATTTAAAAAAAGCTAAATAAAAATGATGATGATAAAATGTGCATAGTTTAAATAATTCTGACTAGCTCCATCAGTATGCACATCATACATTTTACATTTCCTTCAGTTAATTCTTAAATTATTTATGACAAAAAATTTACATATACTGTAGAACTTTTAAATCAAAGTACTTGGATGGACGACTTTCAAATAAGTTTCTGTTCTGCGTTGTGTTGTTAAACCAGTAGGGGGTATTCTCTCTCAGAACCAGAATTTTTCCAATTTCTTTTTATTGTGATGTATTGTAGGATGTGCCATCCTTGGAATGAGAAAGTAAACCAAGGTCCTGACTACTACCTCCTTAAAGATCCTACAGCACTGCTATAACAATGGAGTTTTCTGCTTTCCTGTCATAAGTAAATTCCAGTCTGGCTTCGAACAATTGAGTTTTGTTTTATGTGTTGTTTGGAATGTAATGTGAAAGGGGGTCTAAATATGAAAATAGAATATCAAGTATATAAATAATGTATTCTTATACTTCAATGGAGTCAACTGATATTAAGGTGATGCCATCCATCAGAAAGTACTCTGTGGAGAGCACAAATGGGACTTTGAGATATTGGTGACTTAACGACAGTTCTGCCCTTCATGGAATGGTCTGCAAGTCATGTGTGTATACTGTAGATGTCTGTCTCATCTGACTGAGAGCAATGGAAGTTTTTGGCTTTAAAACGAATGAGGGAATTTTTCAGCAGTGCTATTGCTCTTTTAATGATATAAATAAGATATTAAAGGGGAATTGGATAACCTCATTTCAATATTTATTTTAATTTTATTCTTAAGATTTTAAACACATGCACATTCCCAGATCTGCTGGATAAAGTATGTTATGGTAAATGGTAAGCTTAACTAATGCACACAGACTATTACATTACACTAAGCTGTTCACTAATATGTTAATCATATTATAAAATACAGTATCTCAGTTTCTCTTTGGCCTTCTGCAGGATTGTTATATAACACTTATTTTGCTTTCTTAAATTAGGAAAGCCTTCTTTAGCTGCATCGCTTTTAAGAGAACCGACATATTGAAGAACTAACTGATTCAGTCCTGTTGTCCTGATTTTCTTCTGCCTCTGTTACTTTTCCCAGCTCTGGAACTCTCTTACATGGAAAGAAAGACTACCTGGCATACATCTGTGGGTGAAGAATGCATGTTGCATAGTAATTTTCTGTTCTGACCAATTCATATGCTGTTGAAAAGTTGACCCTGAATCTCTTTGTTGCTTGTTCTCATTGGAAAGTATTGAATGGGAGGTATTGAAGGAAATACTCTTGCTGTGTATTGCTGTTAAAATGGTGACTTGGCTCTGCAAGCTGTTATAGTGAGGGTTAGAATTCCAAATGTTTTGAAAATGCCCCTGAGTAGTCTTGGCATAATAAGATGTTGAGTTTTCCTAAACTGTTATTTAACATTTTTGCTTATATTGTTTTATTTCATGAAAGTAATATATATATATACAGTAGTAGGAATGAAAAAAACTGTCACCATCGGTACTGAACACATTATTTAACTGGGTCAGGCACCTTTTTACTCTGAATACAATACAGAAAAAGCCTAAAACTGAAAAACAAATTAAAATGTAAGAGATTGTGAATATTGTTTTCTTTAATTTAAAATTTAATTTACATAAATATAATCTAGTGATTACTAACCACCATAAGTAGGCCACTGAATGTTGGTATTGCACATACAGTACTGTAGAAATGATAGACTTAGGTATATGGTAATACTATATTCTATAATATATTCTTTTCCCCTGTAATTAACGGTCTAGGAGCACTCTTGAAATGTAGAGGGCTGAGCACCTGACAGTATGTCTAATTAATAATAATGTGTGCAGTACTTTAGTCTGTCAAGGAGATGTCACTTCTTTTTGACAATGTAAGGTATTTTGTGTTATCTTATAACTTTGTAAAGAAGCTCCCTTGTCTTCTGTTATCTGAATAATTTTGACAAGAGTTGCTCAGTTGTGACTGTATAATGATGCCATCGACAAATGAAGTGGATTCACATCCTTATCTAAATTAGGCTACTATTTTTGCAATGCTAATTTTGCTATTGGTTGCTTAATATACACACATTTCTGTTTTCCTATGGGAAGGAAGGGTTAAAGGTCTAATAGCCTAGAGCTGTCTTCCTTTCATCTATTAACTGGAAAGTCTCAAACAAACAAATACATTCAGGGCATCACTAGAAGGAGAGCCTATTCTTAACAACTCAAGAAATACAGTATACTGATGTAATTTACAGATATACTGTATACTAAGCACCAAATGAAACATATTGCTTATCACTGTGACAACGTCAACTAAATATTTCACCTATAATCATGAGAATTTCACAATGTTGTTAAAAACAAGAATCATTTTCATAGCAGGTGCACTGACAGACATGATATAGGCAAATTCATTATTCTGATTAACTTTTGTCATGAACCGGAATGATTAATACTGGGTCTAATGTGAATGCCATACACTTCTAGTAAGCGTGGTCACCATTGGAAGCAATAAAAATGTACTGTGATTCGTGCATTACACTAGATTGCTGATGCTGCCTTGTGGCATTCTGTCCCACAGTATTCTGTCTCTGTCTCACAGAGTTTGGACCAGCTTCAGTTCTGAGTCTTAGATGATACACATTGTCCTAGCACATCACACAAACGTTCAGTCATTTCAACTCCAAGGAGAAGGGCATCTTCAGCAGTATTGGCACATGTTTATCTCAGAGAAAAAGCACTATTACACAAGAAGGAGGAGGACATGTGATATGCCCTTGAGAAGTAAGGTCCAAAAGCTTAATCAATGTAATGCTAATTTTTGGTGATTCAGAAGACAAGAGCTGATTGTTAGCTTACTGAAATACCTGACACAGAGATCCATCTGTCCATCTGTCCCTCAATCTGCAGAGTTCTGGGTTCCTCAGGCTTCTGATGCCCTTTTATTTCCTTCAGACAATGAACAATGATATACTGTAGTCATTGGTCTATATCATATTTTATGTGGGGTCTCATTTATACTGTACCTCTGTACAGTATATTATACTAATAGGGTTTAATTTCCGAATTAATAGGGTTTAATTTCCTTCTCAAGTGCAAAGTAGTCAGGTTGCCACAACATGTACTGTAGAGTTCCCTAGATATAAGCTACTTTAAATCAGGCCATTATACTTGGACATTCCTATTAAACAGTCAGCTGTACCACAATCAACGTACAATACAGTATCATTTGGCATATCTGTGTCATGTTCACTTATATCTATCAGGGTTGTCTACACAACACTCTGATTGATCACTAAAGAGGACTTGAGTTCACTGCTACCAGTTCCACACGAGGTATTCAGCATACTCATAGCACACAGGCATTGGTCTTTTGATAAACAATATTAATTGGTTTCTTTTTCAAGATTTACTGATTTTAAACAGCCTTGACATTCAACAAGTTAATTCATCTTATCACCTGTGCCCAATCAGCCCTTTAATGAGATGATTTAATGCCTACACGGCAAAGCTACTTAAGAATAACACAGGCAATCATGAATTATCAATTACTCCATACCTGACTTAAAAACATTTCTTCTTGCTTTGTTCAGTTTGAGTGTATTGCGTCAAAAATAAATTTGGATAGATACAAAAATGTAATTAAACATACTATAGAATGTCGCAATTTCAAAATGGTTCAATAATATTTTTACATAAACTAAAACAGACACTAACCACTAGTGTTGTGCTACTCATGGTTTTGATGTACGTAAATTGTTCATTCCATTTTTTTTCTTCTCTGTGCAGTTCTATGGAAGTAGTAATTCCAGGCTGGTTTATTTGATACAACTTATATTGACAGCATGGTTAAACCTGCGCAAACTTAGTTCCTATTTGAAAGCCGGGCTATTGTTTGCTACATCAAACACTTTAAACACTTTAGACTGTAACAGGGTAAGGAGGCTTGCAATTATAAATGATTTTGACACTGGGCCATGTTTGCTTTGCAGTTTAACTGGGTCTCAGTAACATTGTACAGTGTGGTATCAAGGTCTCAATCAGCAGCCTGATGTTGGATAGCCTGACAGGTTTGTTGTTTGTAACTCTCCACTGTACTAGAAAATTGAGGACAGATTCAATCGATAATAATACTCATTACATATAGTAAGAATACCTGCCGAAAGAAAACTATCAATTTAAAAGTAATTTTAATTTACTCTTTTTGGCATCAATAAATATTTAGTCAACAAAGAATAAGAATTTTATTATCAGATTGATAAAGAGAATACCATTTTCCAGCTATACTAGTGTAAATGAAAGATCCTGAGCTCACTTATTGACATTTAAAAACCTAACTGTTGTGTTGTGTTGGACCTTTTTGTATTCGTAAAGGGGATATTGTGTGGTTTGTGTCAATGTCTCCTTTGATATCCGTTTTAGCACGTGCAATGACAACAATACTTTTGATACTGATTGTATTAGAAAAGTTTGTTGTTTGTTATACAGTAAGTGGTGTATTATGGCTGTCGAAATATACTGTATATGAGGACAATATACAGTACAATATCGATTACAGTATATCCAATTTTTATGGTTTTCTATCTTGACTTACAATTGTAAAACTCTTAGGAAAAACTAAACGCAAGCAGTGTTGAAAGAAGACTTGCTCTCTGTTAGATTTGTGTTCTGTACGCAGTTGACAATAATATGAGTGAAGTAATCCTCTAGGTTCTTTGGGTTTGTAAGAACAGTTGTGAAATACTGCTGTAGCTGTAGCTGCGAGCTGTTGAAGAATCCTCTTGGAACAGGTGGATTGACCCCATTACAATCACCTCCCAGTCAACAAATTGCAATTTGTTTGTTTACTTCTGTGTTTCATGAAGCTGAAAAAATATAGGACAAATGAACTGAAAGCATCAGGTTAAGAGGGATTAATGGACTCCATGACAATGGACTCACGGTGGTAATAAATTATGTGGTCTGACAACACTCATCTGATTAATTCTCAGAACTGAGTGACATCTACAATGTTTTACAACATTGAGAAATGGTTTGACTAAGACATTGTGATCTTTGATCTTCGAATGTTATTGGATAGACTTTAATCTTTTTTTTTATATTGCTTTAAGTCATGATACTGAATAATAAAGAGCCCTATTTGGCACTCTGAAATAGTTGAAAGTGAAAAAAAGGATTTAAAATGAAATCTGTTTTGTACCTCACCTCCAGCCTGCACATCATAGTAATGACAATCAGTAGTGCAGAGCAGTGGTTAGGGAAATATAATTTCAAATCCTGGTTGGAACACTGCTGTTGTTTGTTTGAGTGAAGTGCTTCAATACAGTATACTGTGATGCCCAGTTGTATAAATGGCTACAAAAACAGTATAAGTCACTTTGGATGAGAGTGTCTGCCCACTGAATTAATCATAATAAAATCCAGCACCAGAGAGCTTTAACAAATTAAGTTCAAATCAACCTTGTTCTCTGCATAGTAACTTTATGAGCCTGATATTGACTGTGGGGATTGCTTGTTCTACACATCTAATTACATTTCACTCCCCCAACTACTATGTAATAAAGTTAAAGCTTGATGTTTCTAAGTTGTAACCTACCTGTATGTCTAAAAGAAAAATAAGATGGTTTTAGTTTATCTTAATTATCCAGGTAAAAATTGTCCAGAGAAATGTACACGGTGTATCCAAAGTTAATATTATCCATGAATTCTGGACACTGAGGTGTTGATTAAGTTTTTCTGGAAGAAGCCTGGGTATGGTATTGGGTTCAACAACATGGCTAGATATTTCGCTCTATACTTCAATTACCCTTTATCTGCTTTTGATATTTGAGCTATTAGCATTCAAATTAAGAAAAGGAATAAATAGGGTTCTTTGCAATAATGCATTTTTCACATTTGTCTTTGAAATATTGGTTGGCAAGACATTTATAACGTTAATTTCTTGCTCTACTTGAGAAAAACAAAATAAAAATACAATGATAATAATAAAAACAAATATAAAAGCAATGAAAACACTCTAAGAACATACAGTCTGCAGTAATACAGTATGTTACATGAAACCAAAAACAAATCAAATTGGATACTAGAGATCTTGGAGAATAATCATTAGAGTGCTGTTATGCTCTGCCCAACAATATTGATTTTTGTCTTTGCAGGATCTTTCCAGAACACTTACCAAGTAAAAAGCTTACTTTGCAAAAATTTTAAATTTGATTGTCTTTTTTCATTCTTGGTCAACTATTCTCTATCCTTTTGACACAGCCACAATATTAGCATGTTAAGCTGGTGAAAATAATTTAAAAGCTAATGATATCTGTTTTTTCCATGTATCCAAACATTTCTTAAATGATCATTTGATGTAAGGTTAATAGGCTGCCTAGTCAGAATGATGCAGTACTGTATATGCAATTTCCAATTTTCATTCCATATTCTATTTTATTATACAACTACAAAGTTTCACTGGTTGTCTTAAAACATGTCTCTCTAGCAACATGTGCAGAATAAACTTGGAAAAGACTTCCAATAGATGTAGACATGCTCTTCTGACATGCTCCTTAGAGTGATTCATGAGCATAGTTCCAATGCCAATGCAGCAAACAAATCTGAACCATATTTCACAACTTTCACAAAAACAGTCACGGGATCAGTTACACAGTTACAAACTGTGAATTCAGTGCTATCCTCTGTGGCACTCCAGGCCTGGACCAGTATTCTTGACTCCTAATTCCAGAACAGTGGCACTGACTTCTGGAAATTTCAAAACTATTTGTTTTAGTTTTGTGGAGTGATCAGTAATCTTTGTAAAGAATTGTACAGGGCAAAGCAAATTGGTGTCTTAGGGTTCTTTGAAGCACATAACCACATGATTGCATACTGCAGCCTCACTTGGTATGAAGCCAGAGGGTTATGTGAATTGACACACACACACACACACTAAAAAACAAAACTTAGAAAGGAGGTGGGCTAAGAGTGAGAAAACCTATAATATTTAATTCAGAAGAACAGCTCAAGAAAAGTTAATTAATGTAATTGCTAAATTAATGCTGTCTGTTTTATAATACTTGCAGTGTGTAGTGTAACTTAATTTGTTTTAAGGATCAGAAGGCTAAGCAATGAACATCTAGAATGCAAATATTAGCAATGAAAGGCAGAAAAACTAGAGTTTGTTTTGATAATCCAACAGTCAGATATGCAGTTTAGTCATGCTAATTAGGGGTATGCATGTCTCTCACATGGACAATCAACAGTACAGTTAACGTAATATTGGTTGGTTGAAGTTTGCAAATATCCCAGTGCTACAGTAAATATCCATTGTGTTACATGTGTTTAATTATCACGATCTGCTTGTCTTGGTTTCACAAATCCTATTGAAAATCCCTCATGGGAGAGGTGTCACTAAGACTGAGTCCTGAAATCAGTTGACAGTAATCCACCTGTCAGGCCACAAAGAATTCCCTTTTCCACCGTGAGAGACACCACATCTGAGAAGCACCCCTTCACTTCAGATGTGTAAGATAGATAGGCATTTTCATGCAGACACTAAAAGAAATACCACACAGTACTTCTAAGAAAATGGGGAGCTGGATCTCCTGCATTAAGTAACTAATCCTGAAACCACTAGAGGCATACTGATCTACTGATGCAGAAAAGATACACAGAGATTTAAACAAAAATACAAACAGAAAAATACAAATTCCCTTTACTGCATAAGAATAAGGTCTTATGCCTTTTGGCATTGCTGCAAAAATGGAACCAGGATTAAGAGTGAAGTTGTATTAGTGAGCCTAGTCTTAATAGTCTTAATCTATAAAATTACAATTGTTATTTTTCAAATCTAGAACTAGGTTTGTGGCAGTATGAAGTGACACATGCTTCAGATATGAAGACTTTTATGTTAAAGAGATATTGTACTACAGTATTTACAAATCAGACACATTTGTTGCTCCTACTTTAAATTGCATAAAATATATTATATTAACTTTAAAATTTATATTCGAAAATAATCAGCTAAAAGCTAATGCAATCAAATGGTAATAAAACAGGATTTAATTTAAATCCTTTCAATTTCTCTGTGCACCAACTGTTTTCTTGGTAAAGTGGAAATCTTTGGCTTTGTAATATTAGCCCTGGTTTGAGACCTCTGAGTTTCCTTTTTATACGATACATGCCAACAGTGCAGTGATCTGACACCTCACACTCAATGCCTAATCTACCAAGAGTACCAGGGAGTAAAGCAGTAGTTCTTAGCCTATAGATTGCTATATCATTTAGAGTGGGTCCCGACTATGGTCTTTAATAAATTGAATAACAGTTCAAACATATACAGTATGTCCACTTTTTCAGTTTGGGAATTATACCATGCAAACTGCCTTTTAAGGTGAATTAACAGGATTTGCTGATTTTTGTGAAAAACGTTTCAAAGAAGCCTTTCAAGATACCCTTGAAAAAAAAGATAGCCAAAAAAAGGTACTGTACCATTCATGTGTTTATATGACACTAAAAGAAGCTTAAGAAAACTAGAAATGAAGATATGAACTGAAGTTTCCTTCTTTTCAGTGTTTAAGACAGGAAAATAGTTTAATAGGGTTACTCTTGAACATAAATTTACTTACAGTACATTGCATTTCAGTCATTTTCTTCTTTTATTAAGACTGTGAGAAAACAAAAAAGTCTACTTTGAACCAGTTATTTCTTTTTTACTCTAATTGAAATGGGAATACAGTATTTATCTTGATTGTTGTTGACTGCATTGCTTGAATTTAGACCTCTGCATTTAGCATGCCTTTTCCCAAGTGTTTTCATAGAAATTCTTAAACGTGCATTTTGGGAATAATTTGTATTTATGCTTATAGAAAATGTATAAGTGACTGGGATTACTAGGACTTTTTTTACATTCTCGTTTTACGAAATGGCATTTAGTGTTGTTTCAGTTTCTCTTTTGTTTGGTTCTATTCTATGGTTGTCAGATGAGAAACAAATCATTGGCTTGCCTGGGGTTTGGTGTTGATTTATAATTAGATGCTTCAATAATGGCAAAAAGACTAGTAGCAAATGTTTCAACATCTGTCTTTTTCAGTGTTACATGGACCATTGTGCCAGCAATAGAGAACAAAGCAGCAAAGTCCGGAAGCAAATGAGGCTTGAATCCTTCAAGTTGAGCAGACCGAAGTTTGAACAGTAAAAAACAAAAAACAAAAAATACACTTGTATAACTTAATACATTTTGTTTATTAAGGTTCTTAATCATATAGTATTTAATTTTTTCTTTAGACCTAGTTCTAAATCCTTGCACTGGGGTACCAAGACCTGAGGTTTTTACTATAGTAAAGTTCTTAATCACAGGCTGATTGACTTCAGTTTTCATTTTTAAACTTTTTTTTTTCCTCAGATCTCAGTATGCTATATGGTATATATTACCACAGTATTGATGATCAACTGTTTTTTTAGTCCAAAATAAGAGATTCTTAGGGTGCAAGTTGAGGAGATACTGCACATATTTCTTTATCTTGTAGTTATTGAAAATAATATACATTTGCTTGGGTAATTTTTAAAACTAAGGTTGAGTGCAAAGAAAGTCTAAAGAAGCAAACATATCAGTAAAATGTACAACTGATGATTAAGTGTCCAGCTAGAATGAAATGCAGAAGAGACAGGATTCCCTGAGGACATGGATTAAGAACCAGTGATGTAAAGCACTTTGTGAAGGTTGCTGTCCTTGAAAGGTGCTACATAAAATAAAACTGATCAATACAGCAAGTTTACCAGCATTGTCTTGAACTATGCGTCAATACAGGCTCTTCAAATGTGATTCCTTTTACCTCCGCAAAGATAATGGAATTGCTAAATGTGAAAAGGCATACAGCAGCATGAATGAGTTAAATGTTTTGCTCTAAAGTACAGAACTTAATATAGTAGGACAAACATGCTTGTTGACTATTCTTACACCTTTATCTTTCATTGTTTCTGTGACAGACCAGTTTTGCATTCAAGGGGAGATTTTGAGCCTTATTCTATCAATACCACACCACTCAATGAACAGAAGAGCATTCCCATTTTGAGTAAAGGTTTTGAAAAGGGACTATGCAATTCCCATGGCTAATTAATACTGAACTTTTCTAGAGACAGGAGGTACAAAATGAATGAAACGCAAGTGGCTGTACTGTAAGTGTTTGGGCAAAACTAGCTAAGAATATAAAGACGACTAATTCACCAGGATGCTTTAAAAATTCTAATGTTACAATGATTTTTCATGTGTGTAGTAATCAAATGATACATTATAATCACATTCACAGGTGTGCTTCTGAGAACCCAAATACTCTAAAAAGCCAAACTCATAATGCTACAAAGCTGGTTGACAGGCATGGGAGGGGGGATTTAGAAATGAGGGGAGATATACCACCTTCACATTATTTTATTTCCGTGGTCAATGACACACAGTGTGGTGATTCATTCCATGACATGGTTGAAAAGCTGTATGCTTGCATAAGAATACCAGTATGTTCATTAGGAGGGTTGCTGTATATAGTAACAATTTGGAGTATTTAGCCATGATGAAAAGTGTTGTACAAATGTGAATAGTCCACCCAACCATTTTCCAAATGCTTCTTCTAATTCAGGGTTGCGGGGGAGCCAGGCCCCAGGCAGGGTGAACCCTGGCTGGGATGGCAGTCTATCGCAGGGAAGACACACAGACTCAAACAGACATGCACACGCTCACACCTGGCCAAATAACCTGCCAGTATGTTTTTGGGAAGTGGGAGGAAACCTGGAGTACCTGGAAAAAAACCATATCAAACATGGGGACAACACACAAACTTGCAAGGCAGCAATTCTAAGCACTGCTCCACCATGCCACCCTGAACAATTGCAACCCAACAAAATATATAGCCTTTAAAATGCATATTGATTGCATGTTTGAGACAAAAATCGAACTGATTTTGCTGATGTATTGATCATTTTTTAAAGTTTCTATCACAGAGTTGAGACTTGTAGATTAATTGATTATTTTCTTTTCTCTCTGAGAATTACCCTTAATGATCAGTGTCAGTGTTCTTTATTGCGGATGGTCGTTTTGTTTCTAAGTGCCATTAATGCGTTCGTCAAAATGATCAGGTAAGAAACATTCATTAAGTTGGTCTCATTCAGCATCAGCATTTGAGCCTTTCGGAACCCCGTGAATTTAAGCATTTCCATATTTTTTTCTGTTTCACAAAATTATAGATTAATTTATTTAAATTCTCAGCTCCTGCGGAGGTCTTTAGAGCCACTGCTTTTTTTTCTCTCTCCTTGTGCTAATGTGATTATTTTCATTTCTTTATTACAAATACACTTGTTTCCAGAGCAGACCAGAAGAATTAATCATGCTTATGTTCTGCAAAAGGTAAAAGAATCTATTGTTCTGGACCAGTGGTTTTTGTCATTTAGCAATGCTGCCTATTGGGAAAAAATGTGTATTTTTAGACTTTCTGTTGTGCAATTTGGTTTTCAGTATCACGTAGCTTTGCAAGTCATTTCGAGCTGTAGATGAGAAAGATCTGCAGATTTGTTTCATGAAACACAAGGTGATCAAAGATGACGGACAGTATAAGTGCAAACACGACACTGTGTATGCTTAGTTTCAGAAATTCCAGGTGAGCTATTGTTTGAATTTTAATTCTTTACAAAAGTAAAATCAGGATGTTATCACTTTTAAAGAATTTAAAAAGATGGTAAAACATCTTCAACATGCTGTGTTTCTTGAATTTTTAACTGCTGGATATCATCAGTGTCTCAGAATGTGTTTTATTGTAGATTTATTTGACTCCTGAAGGAACCTTTTTCTGCCAGCCATTTTTCATGGTTCATTTATTGTAAAAAAATAATTTGTGATAGACAGCTAGTTCCATATTTTTGATACTTTATCTATTTTTCCAGAATATTTTAGCGCATTATGATCCTATACAAACGTCTCTTGTAAGTTATTGATTCAAAGTATGGCTTCATGCTGCGTTTTATCTTAAATATCCACAATATTGCTATATAAACCCTTGCCTTTGAATAAACTTCCTGACCTTATAAAAGGGTTTCAAATGCAGTGAAAGAGCAGGTACTATAGGGATGTGACCTCTCTTAAAGAGGGAAGGCTCTCTGTGGGGTATTAAACAGCAGCCACTATCAATCCCTGTCCCTCTTAGGTGAAAATGAGTTCAGTCCAGAGTGCTGTACCTCTCAATAAATCACTTAAGTGTATGATGAGTTTGCAGATTATTTTTTAAATTGTTATTGTTTTAATCTAATTGGTATCATAGAACTAAGTTTAGCATTTTGCATTTGGGAGCACACTCGGTACTGTTTTGTTTTCAATTCATTAATGTGAAGATTAAGCCGTCCTTCTGTTCATGAAGAGAGACTAGAGATTAGACACTTTTAGGGAAGGTCACTACATAATTTGGTTTTTAAGATGAGGAAGACTAATGTGGATATTATATTTGATTAATTAGAGTCTACTTTCTTTTTATTGTGATACGTACCTAGGAAACTCATAATTAGTTTTGCTCACTGTAATAGATAATTATAGAAATAAAATCTGTATATGGGGATATCAATTTGGATCAGGGATTCTCCTAAGGTGGCAATGTCAATTTATTTAACTTTAATGAATGGACAGTCCTGTATGTTTTCTATTACACTAATAATAATAAAATAATAACTCTTTTTAATAATAAACCTTTCTAACCAAGGACACTGTACATACTGTAGTAATAAAATACAAAACATACACTAAAAAATAAAAGAAAAAGAAAATCAACAAGGACATACAGGATAAACCATAGGACAATCAGAGATAGGCCCCAGTAGAATGGTGGGTTTTAAGTTTAGATTTGAAGACAGTCAAAGAATTTGTCGCTCCAAGCATCAGAAGAAGGGCATTCTCTAACATTGGAGCAGAAAAAAGCACTGTCACCAAAAGTCAGAGATTAAGTCCTTGGTACGATGAGCAAAGCACCAGCCTCAATTCAATGGAGCCTATGGGAGGGAGTGTAAACATGAATGAGATCAGACATGTACTGTATGATTCAGCTAAATTATTTAAAGCCTTAGAAGTCAGTAATAAGATCTTATATTGAATGTGTGACCTTATAGGAACCCATTGTATAGATTTAAGTGTAGGAGTGATATGCTGCCAGGGTTTGGTATGAATGGGGAAGCCATCTACTGTTACTGTGAAGCTCACCAGTTTTCTTCAAATGACATTTGCTGCCCACAAGTTAAATTTCCATTATGTCACTATTTAGCTTCAGGGAATTTGATGTCAACCAGAGCTTGATGTCGCATAAACAAAAGATAAGTGATGGCGTGGGGAGATCTGACCAAGAGCGAACATATAAATAATAAAAAGCAATGGGCCCAAGACTGAACCCTGCAGCACACTGTGATTGACTGGAGCCATGGGGGATTTGTGAGGACTAAGTTAAACAAAATGCTGCTTGCCTGTCAGATATGAGTCAAACCAGTTAAAAAAGCACCACTGATAGATAAGAACGTTTGCCAGTGTTCGAGCAACACTGAATTATTTACTGTATCAAAAGTTGCACAAAGATCAAGGCCCATAAGAAGATGAATAGTTCTTGAGTCAAATGAAATAAGTAAATCATTCACTACCCTGACAAGTGCCATGATTAGGGT
This sequence comes from Lepisosteus platostomus, assembly GCF_059453375.1. Classification (NCBI taxonomy): domain Eukaryota; kingdom Metazoa; phylum Chordata; class Actinopteri; order Semionotiformes; family Lepisosteidae; genus Lepisosteus; species Lepisosteus platostomus. The sequence continues at coordinate 58,908,624 of NC_142616.1, forward strand.
GAAAACCAGACTGCAATGGTTCAAACGAATTATTAGCGATCACGTGAGCCTGTAATTGATGTGCAACCACATGTGCTAAAACCTTAGATAGAAATGGTAAATTAGAAATTGATCTGTAGTTCATCAATATATCAGAACCCGAGCCAGGTCTCTTTAGTATTGGGGTGTTTGATGCAGGCTTTAAAGCAGTAGAGACCACACCCATTAAAAGTACTGTTGATAATATTGATAATTACATGGCAGATGTCTGGCAGGCAAGCTTTCAGTAACGAGGTACTGTACAGCAGGGATGTGATCTAGGCAACAAGAAGTTGTTAATAATTTTTGTAAATTGGTCTATATTAGCCAAACTAAATTTAGAAAAATCACTAGAATAACATGTTCTGATCAAAGCTCTTAAAGATGAATGTTAGATCAAGGACTACAGTATTTTCATCAACAATAAATCCTTATAATGAATAAACTAAATCCTTATAATGAATAAACTAAATTCACTCCTTCTTGAGTTCAAGAGATATCCTGTGCTGTCTGTAAACAGGGAATACTATGGTTTAATTTAATAATTTGTATTAGATGAATTAACATGAATTTCTGGGTGATAAAAGTATTACAATAGCCTTGTATCAGGGTTTGCTGAATTAATGAACAAAACAGTCTTAAGGTAGATTGAACTAGTGTGTCACTTGGCAATTCCCTGCACACATTCGTACAGTATTGCTGTTACATGTATGGACAGCATTAGCCACCCAAGCCCTGAGGTTCTTTATCACCGTGATATATGGGATAACATCAGACAATGGGATCTGATAATGGGGATTTTTCAAGAATGCCTAGTGCAAATGTCCATCACCCATTGACTGTCATCCAATCAGACATAAAAACTAGTGTGGCTCACTGTACAAGACCAACATCAGTGTGACACAATGCTAAAACAAGATATAATTTCAGTGAGGCAAAACCAAGGAAATGTTCATCTCAATTATAGTACCTTATTGCAGAAATAAGAGTTTTCTAAGAGCAGGAGGAAAATCCAGAATAATTAAGAAAATATTAAACTCCGTTAACTATTTTACTGATGCTATAAAAAGTTACAGTAAGACACTGGACTTTCCAAGACATTACAATTGTACGTATTAGATTTATCAGATCTTAAAATAACTGTTCATACAGTATTTATGCAAACCTTATCCTGCAAAGTATGTAGAAGTTCATAGAATGTCATTTTCAGAATCTGTTTTTTTTTTGTGTGTTTACATTATCTTTTGCTAAACTGCATAACAAATTAAAGGAAACAAATTGATTAATAGATTTGGCCTGATTCCAGAAGTAATTTCAGAATTCATTTGTGACATTCTGTAGTATTGTTAGATAAGTAATGTGTTATCACTGTAAAACAGAGGAAAATGGAACACCGTACAATACAGTTGATGACTAAAATGCCAGTGGGCATTTTAAAACAGGTTAACAATCTTTTTAATTCCAAACTTCAGTTCTGCTGTTTACATCAGTTGATAAAATTGGTTTTATCTAGAGGTATGCCAGTGATTCAAAGCCATTTGCATCTCTTGAGGGTTAATTTCATTTTATTGATAGTTTAGCTTACACATATTTAATATATTTAATCCGAAATACATTTACCCTAATCTTTCATTAAATATACAGTAGCCCCCAGAAAAAGTCTAAGTCTGTGGCCAGATGCTATTAGCACTGGATGTTTATAAATGGGAGACATGTCAGTCAACCATTGGGAATCCAGTTGCAAGAAGAAGTACAGCAAATAGCCTGGATGAAGAAATGTAGTTCATCTGTACTTCCCCTTGGTCCATACAGTATATTGGATGCAGTGGAAGCTTGAAAATAAATATTCTCAATTTATGTGATTCAAGTTAAACTAAGTAATAAAATTGTAACTGCCCTGCTTTATATTAAAAGGGCAGCTCTGACAAATACTTAATATACAGGTAACAAAAGATTAAGCTCTGATGCTCATAGACACATGGCAGTACAGTCCAGTATATGGTCATCTGGTTGGACTTGTGCAGAAGATAAATTTTCACACAGGAGTTATACTGTACATCCGATCTAAAAACTGTCATTCTAAAATGGAAAGTATCTATTCATATAAACATCTTTAAAGTACTAATTCAACACCACTACATTTATTATACACAGGGAGGTAGGAAAACCATCAGTTTCAGGTTAATAATGTTACTAGAATAAGTATATATTTTGACATATTTAATGGTAGAAAGCTCCCTGATGCATTTAATGTTTTACGGAGGAGACTTGGTCATGACATTTAATTCTGAGAACTCAAAAGGCTAATTAAAAAATGGGCCCTGAAAAAAAAACCTTATCAGAATGCTCAAATGAGTGAATTACTGAATTCTTAAGGAAACAGGAAATAACTTCTGGGACCTACGCAGGCTGACATGCCCAGACAGGGATCAAATAAATCAGAATCAGTGTTTTGAAATTCATTTTTACAGCAAACCTTGGGAGAATGTGAAAGAAAACTAATTTTCAAGTCTGTAAAGGTTTTACCCTCTTCTTTTGCAGATAAAGACTAGAGTCAGTAAGCTGTCTATGAAACCTAAGGAGTGTACTATTTCTGAAAGCGCTGGAGCTACAGTACAGCAGAAAACAAATCCTGAAGACTAAAGATTGCTATTCAGATTTGTCTGGAATTTCTTAGACTCCATAATAAAGACTTTTAAACCTGTAATTTTTCCTCAATTGTGTTTTATATTATTTATGGCATAGCCGTTTCTCCACTTTAATGAATTCTAATTAATTAATTAATTCATTCATTCTTTGGTAGCATAGAACCGTTTATATCGATCAGTTTTTTTTTTTTTAGAATACTGCATGGTTGCAGTATTTCCTTGGCTCAGTGGCACTAGTTTGTTGAGCTATTAATACATTGAAATTTATTTATAAGGAAAAGTCAATTTGGAATTAAATAATCAGGGGGAAAAATAATGAAATCATTACTTGTATAAAAAGAGTTACTATATTTTTTTCAGCAAACTTAAAAAAAGAAGAAATAAGAAAGAGGTCTAAATACATTCAGCATATAGTTCCCATTCTGTAACAGATTCCAGGATTCTAGTAAGATCCTTTTCTTACTAACCCCACAGTTAAATAAACCCATTCCTTTAGTGGTAGAAGAATGAGATTTTTCAAAATAGTTGTGTTTTGGAGTTTGGGGAAAACTTAAAGAAAACTGTTGAAAGTAGCAATTTTCACTACTTATAATCAATCATTTTAAATGCTCCTTGAAAACCCAATTCAGGCAATCAAATAATCATCTTGTACAGCTCTGGCATACAGAGGGAAAGATGCTAATAAGCATAGATTGTCTGATTTCTAGCAGCTCATTGATTCCTGAGCTTCATTTGGAGCAATCTTGGAGAGCTGAAAAAAGCATATGGAGCTATACAATTCACTTTAAGGGAAGTACTGCATTAGATAAAAAGGCCTCAGCTCTCAAGTTTTGTGAGCAAGCTTTGTGAGCTTTGTGGGGTTCCTGTTGCATCCTAGAATTGCCTGGCTTGGTTTGCAAGTCTTGATAAGCAATGCCATAGCTGCTGCAGTTTTGGTGCTCACTGACATTTTCTTTGAAGCTGAGAAACCTCCCGAGGCTTGTGGGCAAAAGAAATATCCCCAGGCTTTGGGAAAACTATAAAGGGAAAAACACATTGCGAAAATAAATCAGGAAACTTCCACATGCGCAAGAGTTTGTGGTATATGGAACTCCACTGAGGTTGTACTGTTTAAATTTTCATAAATCTTCATCGTCTTTGATAAGGTTTGCTATCTCTAAGTTTTGATAGGGCCAAATTTTTCCCTGTACTGTAATGATGAAGGACAACACATTTTCTTTACCCTAGATGAAGGCTTGATTCTTTCATTTATTTTGATAAATATTTGAAAGTTTCGAATATACATTTGATTTTGTAAGAAACATTATTTCCGTTAAAAACTGGGTTGATAATGAAGAGGTATTTTAAAACTTACTGTAAAGGTAAAAATAAATTTGAATAGCAGAAAATGTACTCAGTAAATACTGTATATTGGACAAGTGAAAGATCCAGATTATAAGGTGGGTGGGTGACAGTATACAAATAATATTTTCAATTGTACTGCTCTATACCAGTCCCTGTGAAAAGGGCAAGAATTATCAAGTTGTCGCTCACATCTATCTTCCTCCTCAGGATAGAAACTATGCTCTGTGACATTGACGTTTATTGATAACAGAGACCAAATTGTGATACTTGAATGGTTTGTGATCAACCAACATTACTTTATGAAATATAATAAATTAATAACAAAATGTCTTTAAAATGTAATGTGCAAATTAAACACAATTGTCAGATGCCATCAAAGTGGAAACAAAATGTACAGTACTTATGATCCTGCCATAGTTGTTTGTGCTGTTGTCTGTAATTTCTTATAAAATGTGGTTTTGATTTGGTTTCTTCGTTCTGTGCCCTAAATAGAATTTGTAGTTCTTGTATTTGGGCATTTTATTTCATCTGATTTTTCCCATTTAAATATCTAGATTTCAGAGGTTGAGTTTTGCACTCAATATACATTGGTACAATCCTTAATATTTTTTAAGAGTCTGAGTATTACTTTTAAAAAAGGCAATTGAAGGTCTTTATTTTAATCAAGTAAACACAATGAAATAATTCAAGATGTGTTTTTTTCTCTCCAATCCTTGCTCTAGGGTAGTAATTATTGAAAATAAAATTTATATAAGTGAAAAGCTTGGAGAACCTGCAGCTATTGTGATGATCTGACATCCAGCATGTAGTTACTATTCTCATGTTAAATAATTTCCATTAAAATTCTTTTGAAGCAGACCAAAAATTTAAATTCACATGTGTCTAAAAAGACATTAATACCTACAGTACAGCACAGTACAAATGTCAAACTAACATCTCTGTGCTTAACATTTCAGGCTGGTCTAGAATGTAATGCAAACTTGACGTTAAGAAGTGTGATGGTTAATTGATGATTAATTAGAAACATGATTAATATTTACAAGAAGTGAAGTCAAGGGCCAAAACTAATTTAAAAGTGTGTTAGTCATCCATCATGCTGCACCTATGGCTTCATTACTGCTAATATGAAATGCCTAGGAGCAACTTTCATTTAGGGAAGGAATATGTTTTATTATTTTTTTAACATTAAAAAAGTCCTCCTAACAAAAAAGAATGCAGTTCTCTTTTCAAATCTGAAAGGTTCCCTCAATCAAAAGATTTGTTTGTTTCACAGATTATTACTTTTACACTGAAAAAAAAAACTTTCTATTGCTTTATGAGATTATTTTCTTTGTCTGCAAAATCAAGGAAAGACACTAGGACTGCATTAGCTAGGCATATTTAAATGCAAATATTCTTTGTCTCCTACAGATCGATATGTTTTTTGGGAAGTAAAATTGTATAAATTGCTTATTGTGGCTATATGATGGAAAATGCACAAATAGTTATGTTACATGCACATGATCTGAATAAATATAAACATGATAAAGTACAAAAACAATATAAAATATGACGCAATATGTTTTCATATATATCGTTGTTTTATTCTAACAGGAAAGCCAGATATTAAGTAGACATTTTTGTCTTCAGCTTTTGTCTTGTTCTCAACAAGTCTAACAGATTGTATCATGTTTTCTGGTACAGTGCATTTCAGTGTGTTTTTTTATATGAGCACTTAGCCACTTCATGTAAAATTAACCTCAGCAGGGTGAAAAGGTAAAATAATATATTATAAAGTTTAAATTTCAAACAGTTGCTTGGTTCTTGTGGTTTAGTATTTAGTTTCACCTTGTTCGCTTGATTTAGTCTACAGTATTTTGTTTTACTTCTTCATAAATCCTTCATTTCATCATACTGCAGCTCAGTACGGTGTATTTCAGGGAGAATGTTAGTTCCATTATCTAGGTTGTTAAGTGTTGATGGGAGAGATGGAGAAGGAACACTGAGAAATGTAAAAATCTCATACCATTGCAAAGATCTGATAACTAAACTCTTGGAGAAAAATCTCAAAATGCTTTGGGAGAAATTTGAGGGTTGGATATTGAATGAAGAGCTCTAATTTAAATAGAACGTTCATATTGCAAAATATACTGTAACTTTGCATTCCTTTCTTTTTTTTACATCGTGCAGTATAGTCCTGATATACAGTAGCTGAGTTGAAATGATCATTTATTGAGGTGCCAGCTGATACAGTCATATAAATGAATAAATATGTGCTTTAAATGGTAAGCCGCTTAATTCCCAATCTTTCTGTTTTTATCCTCCTACAGATCCCTCAGATCAGTTACGCTTCCACAGCTCCAGAACTGAGTGATGATCGTCGTTACGATTTTTTCTCCCGTGTTGTCCCTCCGGATTCCTTCCAAGCCCAGGCAATGGTGGATATTGTGAAGGCCATGGGGTGGAATTATGTCTCCACGGTGGCTTCAGAAGGCAGCTATGGGGAAAAAGGAGTAGAAGCATTCATCCAGATTTCTCGAGAAGCAGGTACTGTACAGTATGGCAAATGAGCAAAATTGTTCAGAACCTCATTTCCACAGGTATTCAGAATGGAGTGCATTAGAATTCATGAAGTCTTTTTATAAACTGTGAAGAACAGAAAACGTATGAATGCAAAACATTTTAAATAATGAAGTTAAAGGTATCCAGCTTGACAGTATTAAAGTGAATTCGTTACAGTGCTGTAATTAACGATTTAATAAGAAAAATGTTAATGGATTCTGAAGTGAAACATTACACTGTTGGTTTGACTAAAAAAACGGACCTATACGAAATATACATGTAAAAGCTTATTCCATACTGAAAAGAGAAGAAAAGAAACACAACGTTTCAGCTGTGGAGCCTTCTTCTTTTGTTGTTGTATTAAACAATAACAGCGGTAAGGTATTAATTACAGTAAGTAAAAAACATGAAATTTACATGAATTTACAAATTCATCCTAAATTCAGGTGTTTTACTGATAATTGTTCAAAAGGTTTTACTATTTCTAGATGGTTCTTGATGTTAATATAGTAGAAAACAGACTGTTTAAACTAGCATAATAAGTATATCTTATATTTTTAATCTTTCTCCCCTTCAAACAGAGTGTGAGCACTTTTTCACAATTAATATAAAATATGTATCCATCTGTAGGTTCTGAATTCCTCTATATGAACCATTGCTAATTCTGGGCACTGAATTCTATTTTTGTGTGCTAAAGGAAATTATTGTACTAATAGCTTTATAAGTAGTCTAAATTCTCCTTTAAGCACAGTTCAAAGTATGACTTTGACATGCACCTCTCAGTATTTTTCAAGATCAAAATTATTCTGTTGTGACCTTTTGTGATCAAACAGTGGTAGGCACGGTTTCAACTTTTGAGGTTTTGTTTTCTGAAATCAGATGTTTTAGTGTTGTAGGTAGTGTAGTAGTGTTACCTGAGCTAAAATTATAAAATGCCCCAAAAAATGAAAAGTAACCAATGTCTAGAAGGACGTCTACTGTTCATAGCCATCCTCTTTTGAAGGCGCTGTTTGACACTCTTTCTCAGCCCTGTTGATGCAATGTAGTAGTTCAAGTAATAGGTTTATTCCATGCTGAAAAAAAGAAGAAGAAAGAAAAACAAAGTTTCTGCCATGGAGCCTTCTTCAGGTGTGTAGCTGCGTCAGCATGTGTAGGCTGCAAAGGAACAAGTAATACGTTTATTCCATGCTGAAAAGAGAAGAAAGAAAACACAACGTTTCGGCTGTGGAGCCTTCATCACGTGTGAGAAAGACAGGGCAGTGAGCAAAGGTAATGTAGTGGGAGAACAAAAGCTGGGAGAGAGGAAGAGTGACGGGTGGGAGCAGGGGACAGAAAGAGAGGCCAATCAGGAGGTGTGAAGTCAGGATAGGTGAAGAGAGGTGTGAAATGAAACCTACAATGAATAGAGAGTATTTAGAAGAAAAGTAGTCTGTCATTAAGAGAAGGGGGAAGGTGTGATCCTAACTGCATGATAATTTTAGTTTCTGTAGTCTTATGGTAATACTGTATGTCCAGACCCAGGCAGTATACAGGATAGGTTCAAACTTTTGTTTTTCCTCCTTGCTTTAAGAATTCAGCAGAAGCTTGTTTCTCTCTCTCATCCCCTATCTTCTGATTTGTCATATTCACTAATATTACTCAAGATATTACATGGCACTATTCTTTCCTCCCATTGCATTTGTTTATAAAGCTGTCAGGCATGTCAGTGATTAAATCCATAATTTGTCTACTTGATTACCCTCCTTGTGATTGAAGTTCTCTCTCTTATTGTCTCTCAGTTAATTTTGCATGAAGAGATTTGTGGTGCTATTTTGCAGTGTGCTCCTATGAATGGAATTAAGTAATGATGAAAATGATATGAATTATGGATTATGAGTGCAGTTAAAGCCTGAGGAGTTTTGCTTATTCTGTCCTGATCACACTTGGTTCCTGCATCATTCTAAGACACGTGGGGGGTGGTCATTATAGAATGTTGTTGTTATGATGCATAGAGATTTCCAAAAGAGAACATATTATTTTTATTATAAAATGCTTCATATTTTTGTCTAGGAATATAAATACAAAATGTTCATGTACAAAACCTGCATTACCTACTGGAATAGCTGGAGAGAAGTTTACAGAAAATAAATTGCTGTGTGTACTTTACTTTAACCTGAACATTGTACTGCCACAATTGCATTAAAAGTGCATAAAGGTGAATGAGACATTAAATTTGCGTTTATAGATATTATGTATGATAGTCAATAAGCAGAGTGAGATTTGTTATTGACTACAGACCTACTTAGATTTTATAATCCATAATGGAGACACAGGAAAAGCTCCTTTGGGCTGTTGTTGAACCGCAAGCAAAAACATAATGAGAATACCCTTTAACAGCTGTATGATTACAGAACACTTTTACTCTTTGTCAGGATATTTATGAAGTGCTTAGAAAATGAGGATGGGTTCATTTTGTGATATCTTTGGAAAAATAAACAACTGTCACAAGTTGATAAAGAATGTAAGGAAAAAAACACAATTGCCACCCAGATTATCACCCAGATGCTTACAAGGCTCACTAAGACTCTATCTTTGCTGGCACAGCATCATAAGCAACCTGCTAGAGATTAGTGTATTTAAATATAAAGTTGGAAGTTAAAAACAGAGAAATACACAGTATACTGTACTGCTGGTTATATACAGAATATTTATTATTAGTTAAATGTTATGTATTTATGAACATTTAACTAGCATGGTCTACTGAACACATAACATATTAGGTGTTTTAGATGCCAAATATTACAATGTGAAATTATTATTATTTTTTAATATTAAAACATTTTTTGGTCATCATCTTCCATTAAACTTTTATTGTCTTTGAGTGTCTTAAGTCGAAGCATGTCTTAAGTCGCATATCAACTGTCTTTTAAATTGTTGTCACACTATACACACCACACCATTGTCGAATTGGCTCTAAAACAGTGGGGTCTTATTTCACTGGCAAAGCCTCTCACAAAGAAAATGAAAATTATGCATTTTGTATGGTATGATAGCGTATCCTACGACAGTGGGTCCTGTCACCCATTCCAAATCCATTTACTATATGTTACTTTGTGTCAATGATAACCTCAAATCAGAGTCACTGAGACATCCACAGACCATCTGCCATTCACTGAGAAATTGCAGATGTTCCTTTTTCCAATTTATGTGCAGCATCTTTGTATCTGGGTTGGCTTCAACTAGCCTTAGTAACAAGTAATAAAAAAAAAGAAAGTTAATGACATCCCACGGGCAGCCATTTCAAGTCCAATATTCATTAATATTTCATCAACACATCTTTATATGTATTCTAATTACTCATTAAAACTTAAAGGACAAGGATTGTCCGTATTGAAGCATTTGGAGTAGAGCAGCTTTTAAGATAGTCACCAGTAATGTTTAAAGGGCATACTGATACAGGATCAAGGGCAAAGTGAGTAGCAGATCAAGCTGCAGTTCTGTCTTGGTTACAGTTACAACTGTAGTTACAAATGTATGTGATATCCAACTGCATGGCAAGTCATGGCCATTCTCCAATTAAGAAATCTTTAATTCATGTGATGCAAGTAAATGTATTTTTATTCTAGATCAACATATGCCACACTATAGTACATACTGTACCTTAATTATTGTACAGTATATACTGTACCCTATTACAGCACATCTTTACAGTGAGAAATTAATTATGTAATGTGCCCTAATATGCAGATCACATACCTGTATGACTTGAAATGTCCTATCATTTGACTGTTATTTGATTGACCTCTGCGATTAGTTCAACTTTTTTCCATTGCATAGCTTGAATAAATGACTACACTTTCCTTGCTACTACTGTATGCATAACGCAAAGAATACTGTATGTGCAACATCAAGTTTTTCTTTCTGTCCTTTGTCCTGTATTACATTATGTGCGGGTCATGCAACATGTACTGTAAGTGTGCCTCATGTTTATAGATATTTTTTATTGTTAATAAAATCATTTGGAAACTTCAAGATAAATTACTGTAAGAACATAATAAAGATTTCAAATGAGAGCAGGACTTATTTAGCTTGTTTGGCTGCTAGCAACTGTTTGTTTAAAGGAGTTCATCCAGACTTGTTTTTAAAAACAAGGTATTAGCTTAAATAACATGGTTGGTTAGCTTTCTCCAGATTCCAACGACCATTTTTGTCAAACAGTAATATAGTTTGCCATGTAGTTTCTTTTTCTGTAGTTTGTGTTTTGCTCTTGATTCTACAGTAGTGTTCTCTGTTCAAGGCTGTAAACATTACAATTATTTTAGCATTTCAGTGTAGGTACAGTAGGTTGTTCATCTTTGGACTGATTCCAGAGTAGCAATATTTTTTTGAAACTGATGATCAAAACTGCTAGTAATATTCACAATTCAGTCTTATTATAAACTTTCATGATAGAGAAGTAACATCCACAATAAAATATTAAAGTGGCAATTATTTATATAAAGTAAAATTTAGCTTATGCAGTCAAAGCAGTCCAAAGTTTATTTTGCTTCTCTAAATAGCAATTAAGATGGTTTTGTTTCATCACCAGGAGTTACACCCCTAATTACGAAATCATTGCTTTTAAAGTATTTAAACATTGCTTCATGTTGCACGTTGAAACCATTTTTTATTTTTTAAATAAATGTTTTAATAAAAATTAATCAAACCCTCATTATTATTTCAGATTCATTTCAATGCACTGTTAATGACTTTTTAATTATTCCACATTTTACGATTGTTTTCATTGGATTGGATCTTTACAGAAGTGCATTCAAACTCAGAAACATAGTTCTTTAATTGTATTCATATTGCTTAGTAGTCTAATGCATGCAAAATGAATGAAGCACTCAAATTAGTAAAATTGTATTGTCAAGTAAAAAGCAAATATGAATTTAGGCTTTTATGTGAGCACAGTGAGAATGGTGTTGATGGCATTTTGGAAACCTTCTGTAATTTGTCATTAAACCAAATTAGGTACAGTACATAACCTCCATATTGCATTTCATATTTTTTTTCTTTTGACACCCAGTGTAGAAACAGTATTTAAAGATGCAACCTGACATGTTTTAGGTGATTAATATGGTGTTTGTGGTAGAATATCACTTTTCTGTAGAAATAGGCTAAAAAGCAACTTGGCAAAAATGTAAAAAATACTTTAAACTGTACGACAATCACAACACATCCAGTCCAAACTGAGAGTCAGAGAACTGTTTTCACAAATTAAAGTGCGAAAGAACATTAGGCCGAATGAAAGCTATCTGTTCTCTCTATATTACATCATTAATCAATCAAGATATCTTGCTGACTGCACATTTATACCCTCCTTGATTACATCATCAATCACAGGAGACACTGTTTTTCAATCCTTACTTTGGATTGTCTCATCTCACCAGAAAACAACTATTTTGTCTTTTTTAGTCCTCTTCTAAAATAGTTTACTGCTCTTTTTAATAAAGCAGCAGCAATCCTAAAAGAGTGAAGCAAAGAAGACTGTTTTACATTTATTCCGAAAGACATTTTCACAGTGCAAAATTATCCAAAATAGAATGTATTGCTATTTAAGACCTCCTGAAATTCCCTAGAACTATCGAAAGATGTGTATTTTATTTTCAACCAGCTGTTATGTTATTAACATAAACATGACATTAAAGCTTTTGATGTAGATACTCTGTCTTAGATGATGTGGGTTTCAGATTGAAAAAATATTTTATGACAGGCCAATGTGAAAGTCTATTTTAGATGGACATTCCTCACAGTCTTCTACTGTATGTAAAAATACATATTGTACAAATGACAAATGGCAAGAAATTAAGCCCCAATGACCAACTTGCATCTTCCAGTGTCAGAAATTAGAACTTTGATGATAACATGTTTATCACTGATATAACTCATATTTTAATAATGAAAGACCTGGAAATATTATCAACACATGGTACTGAATGTAAAGGCTGTCCAGCCTTTGTAAATGGAGTGCCTGTACCTGTATCTGTGTATATGAAAAGCCCTAATTAGCCATGGCAGTGAAGGATAAAATGAAAATAAAAATGCTACTTGCCTATCAGCATTTTTTCACTTCGCCAATTATAACTTTTCTCCCTATTTTAATGTTTAAGCCTTTAATATATGGGAATGATAACAGTGAGATAGGAATTCCATGGCATCTGACAGGCTATTCAAAGAAAAGTAGAATCACAAGTGTATTATTTGGCTGTACAGTACATCAGTAGGAGACAGAAGAGCATAATTTTAACATTGATAGAGACATTTGTAAGATGATAATTAACATTTAATTGTTTATGATACTTTAATCTTTTAAGATGAATTTATTTTGTTTGCATTTCAGAAAGAGGACGCAGGCCCAAGCCAGAATAAGTAACACTTTTGTTTAAATTCTATAAACTATAGAAAAATTTATGCTACACAGAAAATGTTAAAATGCTAACATTTGGTGCCTGGTTGTCAGCAGGAGGCAATATGAACTTTTGTGCTTATGAAGGAGAAAAAGTGTTCATAGAGTCTCCCCCAAGGCCCAGAGTTGATGCCCTCTGGCTATAGTCTTGTCTTCCTATGTTAACTTTGTCTTCTCTGTCTTGCCTGAGGCACAGGTGGGTTTGTTAACCCCAGCTGATGTGATCCAAGCCCACCAATCAAATCTTGACACTACCACGATGTATTAGGTGACATGTACACATTTTAGGTCCTGAAAGCTCACACACTGGATTGGAACACATAAGAAACAAATTAATGGGAAAATACTGTAGAGAAAAGAATCACCTTTGGCATCATGAATCATGAATTATAAAAGATATACAATTAAAATATAAGGAGTCAAAAACATGTCACCATGTAATAGGATATAGAAAAATAATAATGTCTTAGAAAAAAACAGTATATGATAGATAAGAAAGATAGACTGTACAGAAGTGAAAAGGGAATAATAGTAAAACATTTTACAACACAGTACATACAGTAGATGGTAACAGATGGTAACAGCTTCAGAGAATAAATGTACTTCACTAGGGCTGAGATATGGTCACTGCTATTGTGGTCCTGGTTTTACTCTTCATGCATAGAAAGGAATCCTCAGGAACAAATCTAACCAATAAGAAGCACAGCAAAAATAAGCATTAAGGCTCAGTATAATAAATGAAGACACACTTGTTAGCAACTGACTTGTGTACAAAATCCACTGAGCCTCAATTTGGGAGATAAAGCTTATTAAAACTCTCAAGAGATGCAAGCTTTTAGGCTTGCCTTCTCTCTAGGTGATAAACGTTACAAGCCCATTATCTGTCCCCTTGAGAAGGAATCTGTCATAATAGAGCTACATTTTGGGGGGTTTCTGAACACGTTTGAGCAAGTATTAATTCCCTACCTAAGTTCCTTGTTGCCTTTTAAACTGCATAGAAATTATTAAATAGGTAGATTGATAAATCACAAAATATAACATACAATCTAATTAGGTAGCTGCTTCAGGGAACATGTAAAACTATTTTTTATCCATTAATATATTATAAATCTATTATTTTGTACAGTATCCAATACATATTACTATATATATTTACATTATATAAAAATATATACATTATTCTTTATTAAGAGAGCTTGATTCCATATTAAAGAGCTGAAACAAAAAACAACACTTGAAAACTTATTTACCACATTAAATGTTCTTTAAACAATCTGCGTCCTTTCTGTGAAATCATATCTTTTTTGTTAATGGCTGCAAACTAGATGGAGAAAACCTCTTGGTTCAGTTTTTTTGTTTTGTGTTTTTTTCCCTTTGTGTCATATTCCTGCAACAAAGTTACAGTAAATCTTCTTGTTCTTAAGACTCACATTTTTGTAAGGATTAATGTTAAGGAAACTGCCTTAAATGAAAGCAAAACTGGAGCAAATAGGATAAGTGAGGATTCTGGGATAACAAACTAGCAATTGTTCTTCTTTTCTCTGGGGAAATTATTTATATTGTCTGAATTTCAAAATACAGTAAATTTTAAAAAATATTTCTGTTTTCCATAGTACTTACAGGTGCGAAAATTGCTATTTTTCTTTTTGTTCATATTGATCTCCATTTTTTAGCAAATGATTGCACTCAAACAAAAAAAACGAAACCTAGAAAATGTTCAGTTAAATATTTTTCTCTCCTTTCTTCATCTTTGGCTCCTCCTCATCAAATCTGTCTCTGGTCAAATATACCTTGTAGAAAACGTTATGCGCATTTCCAATCTGGAAGAAAGATGCCTATGTAGTGCACTGATAAACAGTCACTGCGCAGTATTTCAGAATATACAGTACTAATTCTGAGACTATAACAGTTTTATTAGCTTTTAGCAAAATGAAGGTGGAAGTTGGAAAGTTTCATGGTTGTTTGTGTAACGGACACGGACTGGAATCCGTGTCAGATCTTATAGAAGACCCTATGCGATGCGGTAAGAGCTGGAGAAAACAGGAGGCATGGTAAAAAGGAACACACAGGGGTTTAATAGTGCACAAAATAATAGTGACAGTCTGTGAGACAGTGTACGGGGAAGACAAAACGGCATCCAAATCCAAACGGGTCCAAGGGCAGGTCAAAGCACAGTCCGAAAGTCCATAAACTGGAAATCCATCCTGGGACGCGACAAAGTTAAAATCCCCGGGAGGGGGGAGCACACGGACAAACGAAACATGGAGGTCCAAGGGTGACGGGCTCAGGAAGCGGGAGGTGTCGGGGATGAGGCCTATGCCCTCAGGAGACGGACGTAGGGTTTCCTGGTGCTAGGCGGGCCTCGCGACATCTTACCCTAATGATGAGCCCCGAGGACTGGAGGAGCTGGTCTTTAAATAATAACACTAAAAGGGTACACCTGGAGAGCTAAATGACACGAACAATAATGAGAGCAGTGGAGCGCCCTCTAGGGAGGGATGTCGGGCGTGACAGTTTGCCTTAGAACATGTTGATGGGGTAGACGTTTATTACAAGTGATTCACGGTGTAGAATGTAGTGGAGGTAGCTCTCTGTCTTTTTCGAAGATCTAGTTAAATTTGGAAGGATGTTATTAAATTGTCCAATTGTTCTTCTCTTACAGTGCATCGCACTCACCAGCTCAGCATAGGTTTTCACATACTGTATGGTGACGTCTCTTCTAATCCATTATTCATTACCTTTAATAAAGTGTATGCAGCATTAGTGGTTGTACTGTGCTAACATTACTGACTAAGAATGCAGTGCATTTAATGGATTTTTCACATCAAGACAACTCACACTTGGTTAGTGTAATAATAATTAATAATAATTCCTTACCCTTATATATCTGGACACTCCACTCAAAGCACTTTACAGGTAATGGGGACACCCTTCCACCACTACCAAAGTGCAGCATCCACCTGGATAATGCGACTGCAGCCAAAGCGCACCAGTATGTTTACTACACACCAGATATCAAATGGGGAGGAGAACAGACCAATTCAAAGATGGGGAGTATAAGGAGGCCACGATTGTTAAAGGCCAGGGGGAAGTTTGGCCAGGACACCGGGGTTAACACCCCTACCACTACAACCAGGGAGTGTCAGGGCCTTGGTTTTACATCTCATCCAAAATATGGAACCTTTTTCACAGTGCAGTGTCCCCATCACTATACTAGGGCATTTTGACACACATACCACAGGATGAGCACCCCCTACTGGCCCCACTAACACCTCTTCCAGTAGCAACCTTAGCTTTCCGCAGTAGTTTCCTATTCAGGTACTGGCCAGGCTTACACCTGCTTAACTTCAGTAAGTTGTCAGTTGTGAATTACAGGGTGATATACAGTAGCTGCTGGTGTAGCATTAGACTACTGTTTATTTTATTGAACCATACTGAAGAGATGTTTGAATGGGGTCTATACCTATGGAAGGTACTGTACAGTATAGTGCTCAACCCATTTATCAAATCACATACTGCATGATTAAAGGTCTCATTGTTAATTTCCTTTGCTTTAATTGCTATCATGCCTTTAAAACAGGAATCTCTCTTCCTCTTGACCCCATTGCTGGGAGGTGCTCATTCCAGCTGAGCTATCTGTTAAGACTCTAATTGATCTGATAATGTGCTTAATTAATGCTTGTAATCTTTTTCCAATGGCTAACAAGTTGCATCTTTAAAATTATCTGTAAAATTGAAAAGTTAAAAATCTCCAACAATTTAAGAGCTGAAAACAAGATAAAAATTCTAATTAATGAATCGTGGAGTTCAGGTAAGGGTTTAATTAAGTAATGAAGAGATTTCCAAGATCAGGACTGGGAAGCCCTCCCTTAACCCAATTGAAAGATGATGGATCCAATTACAGTATATTAACATCCACGCATTTTCTAAACTGCTTTATCTAGTACAGGGCTGCAGGGGGAAATGAAGCCTAACCCACCAAAATAATGGTCACATCGCAGGATACACCCGGGATGAGAGGTCAGTCCATTGCAGGGCACACACAGATACAAACATGCACACACTCACATCAGGGCCAATTTTCAAGAAGCCAATTAACCTACCATCATGTTTTGTTAACTTATACAGTACCATACATAATAAATAAGTTTATTGAAACCCATGTGAACACAAGGAGAACTTACGAACTCTATTTTGACCATACTGTACCTTCCAAAATGTATAGAGAGAAAGTAATTAATATTATAAGTGGAATGAGATTAGAACTTTGCAGTGGTGTCAAAGCACAATAACAATACAGTAAATCTAATAACAACAAATCCAATAGATTTTTTCCCAGGCTGTTTTGTTAACTTATACAGTACCATACATAATAAATAAGTTTATTGAATGTTTTCGGTTATAGAAAACAGGAAATTGATGTCTCAGATGACATGTTATTGCTGCTGCTTCATACTGGCCTCAGAAACCTGTCTGTCTGGAATTTGCATGTTTATCCTGCATTTGTTTGTTTTTTTCCAGATGCTCAAATTTCTTTCCATCTCCCAATGAATGATATTACAGTTAGGTTTGATTGGCTTTTGTAAATAATTCCCTTTTCCATAGTTCTGTGATGGATTGGCATTGGTTCAGACTGAGTACCAACTGGTCTCTGTACTTTTGCCTTTTGCAATGTGCTTCCAAAGTAAACTTTGTCTCACTAGAATAAATACTGTACAGTAGCTTCTTAATTATGCATAGCTATACCCAATGAAGATGCATAAAAGTAACAACTTCTTTTTTAGGGTTTTTAAACTTAAGTAGTATTTGCAGGTGTTGTTTTGGACCACATCTAGACAAAGCAAAATATAAAACAGGAGGTTTTCAAATGCTTCCATATAGAAGTAGTTTATATTTGACATAACAGAATACAACCCAGAGCTACTGTAAATAATATAATTGACATGATCTTGATGCCTCTGATAGATCAAGTTTCTAACTATCAAGTTACACCCATCATCCAGGTGGGGCTGCACACTCAGTGGAGGGGGTTCCAACTACCTGTAAAGCACTTTGAGTGGAGTATGAAGGAATTATTTCTAATTATTATTATTCTATGCCTAAGATTTGGATATCTAGAAGGACCAAATGGTCTACTCTTTTTTGTAACCATTTTTATTTTCTTATGAGTTCTGGACCAATATCAGTTCCACCACCCTTATTTTTATCGTTTTGTCAAAACACAGCTCAAGAGTAATTTATTTCTTTTCAAGACATTTTCTTGCCATTGGAAAAAATAATAAGATAACATAATAGCTCTGAACTGCTTCATTTTGATAAAATGGAACCCATGTATCTCTTTCTAAGAACTATGATTTATTGTCTAAATAAATCTAAAAAAGGCCATATACAGTATATTTCACTAATTTGATTTCTGTGTCTTTTTATGTGGTTTTCTGAAGAGGTAATACATTTTCCCAGAACAAGGCAAGGGAGCTCTTTCATGAAATCTGACCCATCTGACCCTTTTCAGGAATAATTCAACCCAAGGAAAGAACTAAAAAGGAGTGGCAGAATTTTCCAATAGACTTTACTAGATTGATGGCATGCTAAAACATACAGATAACATGAGTCACATATTGATCTTTACTTTGTTTAACATAGGTAAAACAAGCAAGACTGGTAATAAAGATGCTCTTGTTTGGAAAAATTACATTATATATGCCTGGCTAATCAATAATGCAGGTTAAAGGTCATATATTTGCTATTTAATTCTTAATTGAAATTCCTGCACTGAACACTTAAGAGGGGGGAAGGTGTCAGAAATGCACAGTACTGTTTTTTGAAGAGCACCCCTTCTCTAGATAAATATTAATAGATTTATTGCTTTATCAGACCAACACCTAGAAGGTTTTCAAATCTCAGGTCTTTATGTCTACAGTCAAGAACAAGGAACAAAAGCACAAGGCCAGTTGTTTTGCAGACAGCCTTCTCAATTTATTGTTGCTCACAATAACACTCTGAAGAATCCTGCAGTCTTCTCTGGAGTGTCTTTAATAATTTATTTTGCTTGCATACATTTGTTGCAGAGCTCAGCTATGCTCTGGCTATGCAGATACTCCACAACCTAGCAGCAGGAAATTGCACTTAACACATATCCGTGAATATCTGAATCTTTGTTTTTAAAGTACCCATTTAGAATTAAAAAAGAAACCCAGTACCTAAAGAATATTCTTTAATAATAATAATCTTTGAGCAGACAAATCTCTAAACTGTTTTTATACAGGTATGTACCCTGCTTTAAATTTGTAAAATAAATTGAGTGTAGCAAGTCCAACTAGAATAAAATAAATACATAAAATCAACCAGAAAAGCTTATTAGTGTATTTATTTTAAAACCTGCATAATTAGTGAAAATATACTGTATTTATGATAAATATATTGCATAATTGGTGAGTATGTACTGTATATCTGAATACTGAATATGTAAAGTATAATAGATTGTTGAATTGAAAGCTTTTGTTTATCTTTAAATTTAAGAGACATTCTTGGGCAATATCAACGTTTTTAATGATGAGGGAGTTAGAATGAGAATAACGTACTGCTGGATAAAAGATCTGTTCACAAATTGAACAAAATGTTAAACCTTTTTCAGTCTGGCCTTCATGTACAGTAATATTTAATGTTTTTGACTACTGTATGTTCATCTTAATGTTATACAACCTCACACTATTTATGTATTGTATTAGTGAATGCAGCACAGATTTATTATTCTGTCTGTAGGTGTATGAGTTCAATAGAGAACTATTGAAAATTATTTTTACGAGTGAAAGGCTTAAAATAATGTGATGTGTGATGATAAAATAATGTGATGATAAAAACAATATTGCTCACAGTAATGACAATAGTGATTAAAATGTTAATAATAAGGGTATTAGTAGTAGTGATCCTAACAATGAAAATGTATTGCAGTATTCTTAATAGCAGTTGACATTTGGAAGTTTTGTTGGTTGTGCTATTGGCTAGTGATGTTTATTAATTTTATTAATCAGTGACTGATTTGCAACTGTATAGGTCAGACTAATTGAGAGAAAAAAGAAAAGATGAATAAAAATGTCATAGTATAGGTTCTGGTAGCAAAACAAGTTAATTATTTAAATGAGACCCACATCCTAATGTCTACATTTTTACAAACCTTATCGAAGTCTGGGAGGAAACTTAGCAAAGTTAAAGACTAATTTGCACTGATGTAAAATCTGAAAGTCATAACATGCTTTTAAAGTGAGGCAATAAAAATCATTTTTTTCCCAGATGACATAAAATGCAGGAAGCTGGAAAAATATACAGTTCATACAAACAGTATCAAACCAGTTCTTGCACGAGTAAAATATGATTATCTATATTTTATTTCATATGTTTGATCTTAATTTCAGTAATTAAAGAAAGGTTTACTCTGGAGATTGTAACTTTCCAGAAAACATTGAAAGATTTTTAATCTTCCTGACTTTTATGTTGTATCTAACTGCAGTTAGATCATAAAAGTCATTGTGCATGAAGTTGATTAAAATATGGAAGTTGTTATTGAGAAGGAAGTGTTGAAGAACTCATCAGCACAGTCACAAGAGTCACACCCAAGAACACATTACTCACATTTCTAAAAGCTATCTATTAAAATTCACCCACCAAATCTGTGGGCAGGCATCACATTTATCTGTGACAGAGAGAGTTGGATGCAGTGTCATGTGGAACTGCCAGAAATGAATTGCTTCACCTTTTATCAATGTCTTTGAATACTATCAAAACACAACCATGCAACTTTTGTCTTGATGGTTTTGCCTTCATGATTTTGATGTATTTTGCACAAAAGTGTGTGAAATATGAAATAAAAGTATGAAGATGACAGAACATGGATGACAAAAAAGCAAAAATACAGTAGAAGATATTAAAGGAACATCTGTGAAATCTTTGACTGTAAGTTGATCTTCAAAGCATTTCAGGCTCTTGAATGAACGATTTCTGAAAGTGCATAAAAAGCTCAATTTTCTACCCTTTCTGCTCCTTATCCTGGCTGAACTGTCCTGAGTCCTGCTGGTTTTTCTAGCCGATTTATGCAGTGAAGAGATAATGGATCACTCTAAAGTGTCCCCTGCTATGTACTAGTCTATAAACTTCCACTTCATCAACTTATAGTGCCTCATTACTCTAACTGCACAAGACAACCCTATAAAAATGTGTGCCACTGAAATTGATTAGCCTGTCACCTTTTTTAAGGACAGATCTATGAACCTTTAATGACGCTAATGCAAAATTTTGTGTTCGGAGACAGAAAGCAAACATGGTATCAGGTACAGTTTATTGTCAACGGGTTTAGTGGGATGGAGTGTGAGTTGTCAAGTGCTACTCAGGGTTTGGCTATCTTTCATTTACAAAACATCATTTTATTAATCAAATTACATAAACATATGCCATAACCAATTTGCAGTCTCTTACAATTTAAGTAATGCAGTACATTTGCGTACTTTTTAAAGCTTCGTATTAAAGACACACACTTTCCGACTTGAAAGTAAGAATATGTAGAAATACATTTTCTTCTTTCATACTGTATGTCAAAAGCAAATTATTGTAGCACTTCTGCAAATGGCTCACTTCACTATTAAATGTTTCATTGTCAAATGTGTTTATCATTTCGTGGTTTTTATTCTCATTCTTTATCTGTAATGTAGATTCAATTCCTTTTTTGTAGAGATTAACCCTGTCAAATGGTAATCCTAACTGCAGCGAGGAAGTTCTGTCAATCAGAAAATAACTTAAAAATTAACCCTTGCAACATTAAATATGCTTCAGGAAGTGTTTTCTTTAGGCTTAGTCTTAAAGGTAATTGTGGATATAGAGGCACATAATGTGTGCTGTATGTAAAATGTTAATTTGTTATTTGTCATACAAGTAATGTAATGTCAGCAGGTATGATGCAACCATCAGTTTTATGTGCATCATTTCCTATTGATATGAACCTCTTCAGGGAACTGTGTTTACAAGACAAAACTTTCATTTTTCACTTTCCTGTCAAATATTTCTCCTTTCAGCTGTAAAGAATTACAGAACAAGGCCTTTTTGACTGCTAGCTCTTAAATCTTTTCTCCTCTATCAAAGAAAACATTGGAAATTTGAGCAATATAAATATAACTTAGCTGGCAGAAATCAATTACTACTGTGTGAATTACAAAGTGAATAGATTGAAATACACTTGAATAAACCTTTCTTCATTAAAAGTTAAGCTGTTTTATAACTTAATTAAACAAAAAAAGTTTTTTTTTAATCATTCAGGGCTATCTGAGATAGTGTCAAAGCCTTGGTCAGACAAGCAGGATTTTAATCTGGGTAACAGAAAATATAGGGAAAATCCAGAGGCAAGTCTAGTGAACAGGAAGGGTCTAAACATGAAGGTCATGTTTTTTTATCATACTGAGGTGAAGATACTGTTTATTGTTCCATGTCTATGCTACAGATATAAAAAAAGTTGCAGTAAAGCAGATTCTTGCATTTGTACTTTAGGAACCATTTGGGCAGAGCTTTAAAACGATTTAAGTAATTCTTAAACACATGCAGAAAAATTGTTTACAATGTTGTGATTTATAGGTTTTTTTGCGTGGGGATGGATTTGCATAATTATTCAAAGCTGCTCCTCCAGAGTTCTGAGTGCAAATTGTTTAAAATATTCATTATGTTCTTATTTTCAAGAAGAATTCCTGTTTTGAATTTCATGACCAAACATCATAGGACAAAACGATCCATACTTAGCAGCACCACAAACACAACAAATTGAATGTGTGGTACAAAGAATTTATCACTCAGTTTCAGGAAATAACCCCCACAGCTTTATATATAAGATCTTGCATATTACATGAATCTAGGTCAGGTTTCTATATACTGAATACTGTATATAATTATGTATAGTTAATATAAAATAGAATTGCCTGTGGCTTATTTTTTATCACTTCATATACTGTCTAGATATTGTGCTTAGGGCTTTTCACAGGATACACTTGCCTGAAGTCACTCATTCTACCCCTATCAGAATTAGGTGTGAAGAGCCTTTAAAAACTAAAAACAAAAGCAAATACTGTACTCTAAGAGCCTTTGGTAATGCTGTCCTCTTACTTAGTGTTGTCATTATTGGTCATGACTGGTGGATATTCTCATTTACCACATTCTCTCTTCACAAAGAGGCTGGGATATGTGTTAGTGCTGAAATCACCAAGGTATAGCCAGCCTCTCATAGTGTATTAATGAATTTACTTAATCTATTTCATGGTAGATTGTGCAGCTTTTTCTTTAAGAAGTGATTTGGATTTTACAGATTGCCATTGCCTTGGATTTCACTGGTAAATGTGCAAACATTTATTAGAGATTTGCATTTCATTCCTCCTGCTCCATCTTGTAGAAATTAGATTCTGACCTTTCATTGTTCACATTAAATCCCAACGGCTATGTAGGAGTATATTTCAGCTATACCGCAGTGGACTCAAATAAGGAATGCTGAATAATAATTTTAAAGCATCTGAGGACGGGATGGGCCATGTAAAAACATTGCTTGAGGATGAGGAGCTGGTTAGGGTTGTGTTTTTAGTTGTTTTAGGAGAGGGTCATATAAGCAGTGCTGTTCTGAACCTCAGTTCAATTGCCTTGAGAAACTCTTCCTATGCTTAAAAAACAAATAAAAAAATAAACCGCCTTTAAAGATTCATAGCTGGATGTTTTTAATGCCAGCAGAACATATTCCTTAACAGTTAAAACACAACATTGCTAAGCAGTTACAAGTTTTGAGTTTGATCTCAGTCAGATACTGATTTTTGCTCATTATAGAGTATAGGAAGAAAAATAAAAATACAAAAATGACAGGTAAATGAGGCAGGTGTTAAGAAGATTTGTGAGACAAAAACTCATTCTGCCAGAAACCATTGTCTTAGTTGACAGGTTGTTTCTTGCTTCTTGTACTTTTCTAATGTATCCCTGAATTACGCAGAGATTTCAACCTTAACTCTATATGATCTGTTGAGCTTGCTAATGCCATAATACAAATCAAAAGAAAATAAGATTGTCTTAATGCTACTTAAATTAATTTGGGTTTCACAGAAAGATGAAATGGAACACCACTGAGTATATACTGAGCTTGTGTGCTCTGTGATTGATATTGGCACTGAGCCATACAGAATGCTTGTAAATTTATTGTTGGTGAAAGATGAGGGAGGAAGACACTCATCTGGCTATTTTCAGGCATGCATAGTGAGTTTAGATGTGATGTACTGTAACATAAGCAAGAAGGGCTCCTGCTCCAGATGGTCTTTTGTTTAAAGTTATATACAGTATATGAGAGTCTGTAATACCAATCATTGGTCAGTTCAGTATTGGGACCTTGTCTTTGCAAGTTGATTTCTTTTCATATTAAAAACAATGTTGATGTTAAGAATTTTGATAGGGATATAAGTATGGTTATTAGCTGACCCCAGGACAGTCTGGGACTAAGGCTGTGAAAAAGAAGAAGAAGATATAAGTATGGTTACTCTTAAAAACAACTTAAACTACAGTACCATCATACTTTTGATATGCCAAGAAACAAAATTGTATACATTGTAGAAAGGTTTTCAGTGGAAACATACTTCTAATGCAAAATATCCTTCATCTTATTGGTCTCCAATATCTTTGGTCACCTACAATGTCATAGGGCTCCCTGTAATTAACTTAGATGTTGTATTTTTGTCTCTTGTGCTAAAAGCTCTGTTACTTTTAAGTGTGATGAGCAATTTCTCATACTGGCTCTATTCCACCCAAAGTGACCAATTCAGCTAGTAATGTAAACTTCACTTAAATGTTATCCCTGTGCTTCAGGGTGACAGTGGTCTTTCCAATTCTTGGTCTGTTCTCATATCTTCTGACCTTATATTTTCTTTTTTTAAATAAAAAATAGACCTTCTTCTATCTTCATTCACACTGTATCCCATTATGTTTTTTTTTTTTATTTTGTTGGTCACAGCAATCTGTCTCTCCCTGTGCATGTTAAATTACCTATCACTGCTGTTGTTTCTCTGAATTGCAGGCCAATTTGTTCAAACTTTGGTAAGTGCAGAAGTACAATAAGAATGTTTAAAAAAACTCTTAAAAAAATCATTTAAAGGTTCATGTAGTGATAGAATTATTAGGAAGTGACTGCATCGTGATAGAATGTATGAAGGAATGTTTTAGTCTAGCTGAGTGGTTCACTGTATTCTAAATTAAATATGAGAATATAAGAAATATACTGTAGTAAGAATATATACAGTATATAAGAATATATTTCTTTCAACAAGATATCCTTACATTTTAAAGTTGACATTAAGTAGGGTGTGCTTTCTGTTTCCTGGTCTATTGCCATGTTTATTTGCTAGAGACCGTTTCATTTTAATTTATTTTGAACAAGTACAGTATGATTCTGGTTTGGAAGATGAATTTTAAGGTCATAAGAACATAGTTACAGAGAAGTAGAGGTAATTCATTCCATTTAGCCCATTTGATCCAATGTCATCATTGAGGCAGTTTTTGAAGAAAGCCAGGGTATTGGTTTCAACATCATGGCTGTGTAACATGTTCCATGCTTCCACAACTACTCTATTTCCATAAAGAAGCGCCACGTGAGTTTAAATGCTCTTCCATGTAGTTTCCATTTGTTTCCTCTGGCTCACTGTCACTGTTGATTGTGAAGAAGCCAAATATGTTGACTTTATTAATACCTTTGAGGGTTTTGATTACTTGTACTGTACAGTATGTACTGTAGCCTCATCTGTTCATGACTACAAATGTTAAATTCTATTAGCATATCAGTGTAGGGCATTCCTTTAACTTTCAGAATGCAACTGGTTGGACTGATTCCAGAGGAGCAATATTGTTATAACATTATGGCCAACATTGTATATAATATTTCAGGTGTGTAGCTGCGTCAGCATGCGTAGGCCGCAAAGGAACAAGTAAAGGTTAATTCCATGCTGAAAACTGAAGAAAGAAAACACAATGTTTCGGCTGTGGAGCCTTCTTTAGGTGTCTGCCGAGTGACAGGCCTCCCCACCCCTCCCCGGTGAACTCATAAAAAAGACCATTCATTGCAAGCAACAACTGCTGCACGCTGTATTGTTGTGCATTTGATAAATAAACTTTGAATATTGTGTAGCAGTAAGAAAACTGTTCTTAGTACTGCTAAGAAATTAATTTTGTCATAATAAATTCAACTATTAAATTGCAAGTCAGATACTCATACAGTATTCTGTCACAGCACACTGTGTCTCTAATAGTGTGTCTGTTAAGTATTAGGAATTTTATTTTTATTTAATCAATCAAGAAAGCAAGCATAATAGAAATACACAGAAACTGAAAAGTTATGACCTGATTATTGTTGCAGTAGTCAATAATGGACATTTCTAGACGCTGCTGTCAATATTCAGTAAATCAAATTATAAAATCGATTTATTTTTAACAAAACTTACAGAGAATAGGACTTGACAGTTCTGTTTATCACAGCTGTTATGTACTGTAACTCCCTATTTTCTTGTACAGGTACTGTTTAGGTAATTTAAAATGCATACAGCAGTATTACAGTACACACAGTATTATCTACTGTAGTTCTTCAATATCCAGAGTACAGTGTTGAGACTACTGTATATACAGTACGTAGGGTGTTCAGGGAGAGGTTTGTATTTTTCAGTTCTTGATGGAACTGAAGTCACACATGTTGAATGCTAATTCAATTGTAAGTGTCATCACAGTTGTGAATAGATTGCTTCTAGGAAAGAGTCCTTCTGTAAATCTAATACTGATAGACAATATTGTTGTTTAGCAAAGATGCAGAGAAAAGAGTGGACATTGGCAGGGAACAACTCAACATATTAAAGTAAATGTCACGCCTTTGTACAGATTTCAAGAACTCTAGTTTACAGGTACAGCAGGTTTTGCAGAAAGGATTATTTTTTAGTTACTTCTGTCTCTTCTGACTGATCTTTGGGAATATATTTCCATCCTTTTGAACTCTCAAGCAGAAACTTGACATTTATTCTTCTCAAAGACCAAAATACAGTATCCTGCACTTCTACCACCTGGCTCTATTGTATGTTTCAGAATAATATGTGCAGTTGTTGGTTATAAAAAGGAATGCAGCTTTATTTTCCAGTCTCAGCTGCTAGCAGGGGACAGTATTGACAAGTTTTAATTGCATGCAGAAGTGCTTGGGAAATCCCTGTGGGACTTCAACTTCTCTCTGTGCTTGGTGAAGCAGAGTGACAGGTCTCCTTTCACATACTGTATGTGGTGTGTCTAGGACTTGTTGTTTTCTGCTAGGCTGTGTGAAAGGAGAAAAAGGCAATAGATAACGGAAGCTTCTAGATTCCATTTCCACTCTCATAGACTGAACTGTTTTAATAAATCCTGGTTTATTTAACTAAGGAGGTTTAAAGTTTGACATTTCAAGCATAATATTAACAATTAGTCATTATTGCTGTCACTTTTAACCTTTATGTTTGAATGTGGAAAAAAAAATCATGACATTAAATCTTACAACATTTTAAAGACAGGTATCCACCAGGATCCAACCAGAATGATTTATTAAAGTTTGTGGAGCCCTGCTGGTTCTTCTATGTGGAATTTTAGATTTTTTTAAAAAAAATTGGATATTTGTAGGAATCCATTATAAACTTGACTCCTGCCGTCAGAACTGTTTTGTGGACTACTCCTGAATTAAATGCATTTTCATACACTATATGATGTAGTGTACAGTATGTTATACTGCATGTAGAAAGCTTTGGTTTAGGATGTTTTAAAACATACTCGAAGGGCTTTCTGAATAATAGAAGCACAGGTTAAACTTGTGTGATTATTTTTATGGAAGTACTAAACACTGAATAATGTAATTTACTCAGAACTACCAAGAATTGCTTCAGGCATTTTACTTACAGTATGAATCAGCTGTATTTTAGCACTTGGTTTTAAAAGTGTCTAAATCTCCTTTGACAGCTTTGCTGGATTGGGTTTTGTTCATGTACTATGAACGCAGGAGATTTAACCTTTCGCTTCATACGATTTGTTAAAATAGCAATTTTGTACATATAAATCTAAAATTTCTTGAAGCCCTCATTGCCACCACAAAATCAGAGGTTTTATCCCTGCAGTTTATGTCCTGGAAAGGCACTTACAGTATGTGCTACTGTTTGAAATACAAGAGACACAGTTCAATCCTGACTTGAAATTGAAAGAAAAAAATGGAAAAAAAAAACATTTTAACGAAAAAGGCTGCCGGAAGGATAGCAAAACTTGGTTTCTACAAGAGCTGTTTTTTACAATTCATCATGAGACAGTCTAGTTCCATAAAAATCTAAAGTCTTTTAAAAAACCTTTAAGCTAACTAATGAAGCTTCATTATGAGTATCAATGGGACTTTAAAGATAGGTAGATTGTGAACTCTTGGGATTTAATAGTTTGAACACTGGCATGTAGTAAAGGGAGATAACATTGATTGCTGGGAAAATTCTTACAGGTCAAACAAAGAATAAACACTTAACAGGGTACAATCAATGGGAGGAATCTAAGAGAGACATGGTATCCATTAAAGGCATAAAGAATCTACTCTTTTTAGTCATTTTCTTACTAAGTACACATCCTCTAAGACTTGCATGGTTTTTACTCCTCTGTCTGTTCACAATATCATTAGTGAAGCCTACTAACACCTCTACTAACATTTAATCTAAGAGATGCTCTCTGAGATCCTAGTCCGGATGTGTACAGAGGAAGCTACTGTAGTTAGTTGTGCTCATAAAGCTTTCAACCCACAAGGACTCTTAGCTACAATACAACAATGCCCAAAAATTACAACAGTGAAGAACTAAGGATGTGAATCCAGTCACCTAGGGGCTGGAACAAAGCATTACAGTCATTACCCATGGCTAAATTTGATTCAAGCAGTGTTTCTAATATGGGTTATGTATCTTTCCTGGCTTTTGTTATTTTAATGAATCGATATATTACAAAACAAATTGTAGGACACCATTTGGCACAGCAAACTACTGAGATCTGAAAGTGTTCTTCAACACCACAATCCAATGTTTAAGACTTTTTATTTGTTTAAAGCTGCCTGGCGATAGGAAGAATGGGATTTCTTCCATCAAAGCCCACTTTCTGTTGGGCTCAGTTCCCTTTTTTCTGTATTTCATTAAACCTGTGCTCCTGTTGACTCTTTCTGATGTCACCTACCAGCAAACAGAAATGACATTTGTTTGTCTGTGACTCACCCTGCAGTGGTGACTTGTGACATCTTCTCAGATCCCCTAGAGAAAAATGCCAGGTAATGACTTTTCGCTGTTGTGGACCTACAGACCTGTTTTCTACAGGGAGGTTTTACCATTTACTGAAAGAAAAAGTAGTTCTGAGTTTGAGTAAAATGAGCACTCACAGCAGGAAGAAAAATTAAAGCACATCAAATAGAAAAAGTTTTGTAGCATATTTCTTTAAGAAAGTCTTTATTGATTTAACTGGGTTCTGTGCCTGAACAACTGGCAGCAGATGTTTTTTATTTCATAACCCTGGCTATGTCAATTCAATTTTATATCTTAAATATTTATCTATTTTTTCAAGGCTCATGTCAATATTCATAGCCTCTATCCCAGTTTTTGCCATTTTCACTCACTCCTTTCAAGAACACACACATCAGCAAAAGAACATAAATGTGGATTATATTTTCCAATTTGGTGGTGCAAATCAACACTTGACTGAGAGACACACAGTAAATAAAAAAAAATATTCTATGAGATTCATTTTCTATTGTGTGATATTGGTGATGGAAGTATTTTGTATTGAATCAAAGTCATTATTGCAAATAACAACCATTACTTCGTATCAAGGTATAGAACCATAAGAAATAACACCAATTACAGGTCTTTTCTGTTATCTGAATGCATTATTTAAGGATATGCTTAATTAAACCACACATACAAACAACTGTATTGAAATTTAATAAATTCTGAACTGTTCCTTCTTATTTCAAAAAAAGGTTTTTAACTCTTGTTAGTGTTATATTGATGCTGATGGTTGTATTATTATTATTTTTGATGGACATGTTTAGAATTTCAGCCAACTTCAAAACTAAAGGATTCAAGTCCAATACTTAGTCTGATATCTGTTTTGTGAAACAGTCACATAGTCATTTATTTATTTGCTTAATCTATTTAAATGATTGGTTTCTTTTCAGTATACAGTATCTGTACATACAGTATAAGAATATCTGGTCCTGAGTTTTGGTGTTACAGAAAATATATTTGGTGAAATTGTGTAGAGATACACATGCTATGAAACAAATTGTTTATTAGTCATTTAAATATTGTTTACAACTTAAGTTCATTTTCTTTTTCTTATTCTTATTAATTTATTCTGCACTGCATTCTACTCAACATCTGTACATGGTGTTACTCTAGTAACGTGCATGTAGTCAGAAAATCAGACAAAAGAGAATCCTTACTTTCACTACATAGGCATAAAGCTTAGGAAACTATGACAATCATTATTGTCATTTACCTTTCCTAAAGTAAAAGATCAATACTTGTCTACATTTGAAAGTTATAGGAACCATTATTTTTTTGACACTTAAATGTACAAAAGAATTTACCAGTGGTGTCTAATGCCCTTTTCCTGGAGATGCTCCTTCAAATTTACTTTTGGCAGAGTTATATCAGTAATATACCTACTATTGGCAGAATGCCGACTGGTAGCTCAGCAGACAGCATCTACATTATCAGTAGGAAACATGATACTGCTGCTAGGTTCTTTAGATTTAATATCATTAAGAATATTGAACCATCCAACATTTTTTTTAACTTAGTCCATCTCTTTGCTTTTAGTCTTTTAGTAATGTTTGTTTTTTTAAGAACATACATATTGCTTTACCACAGGTACAGTATATACAGTACAAGAAAGAAAAGAAAAGTATTTAATCTTAAACTGTAATATTAAAATGGTACTCCTAAATACATTGCTGTTCTTTTTAGTTATATAGTATGCTTGCAAGAAGGCTTAAATTAGTTTAGGTTACCCCCACTCACCTTTTTGTTTTCAGCTACAGTGTCATTTGCCAACTTTTAAATGAATTTGAGCTCAGATTTGAATTATTGAATTACTGAGAGTGTTGTTGCAGGCTCAGAGAGCAGAAATGATGTGCAATAACTAAAGAACATTTTGGGACAGAATCATTTTCATTTTTGTAATTCATTCAAGATTGAAGTTCAACATTTGGAAAGGTAAACACATGGCACATGATCTCGAAACAATCTAAGAATGTAATTAATGGAAAATAAACTGAATTTATTTTATTCAAATTTACCATTTAAGGAAAATCTAATTAGTTTTTTAAGGAAACTTAATATGTTCTGCCTTAAGTAGGCTAATACATTTATGGAGTACTTACTGTGCTTAAGAATAAGTGCCCACCTTAGCCATCTCTTTCTGGGATGAAGTGATGTTAGTGGCAGTGGTCTTTAGATTTCCAAGAGCAAACCAAGTTTGACAAATGAAAACATGGAGGAAAATACTTAAATTGACAAGTACTGAGAAGAATTGTGCTGTTTGTTAGGTTGGAAAGCAAATACCTTGTTAGATGAGAGCTAATAATTTTCTGTATATCCTGGGAGGCAGATGGGAAAACACAGCAGGTGCAGAACTGCAGTGCTGTCGTAGGCCTTGTCAGGCAGCAGAACTGACTTCCCCAGATTGACTAACACTGCTGATTACTCATACCAGCCCACGCCTGTGTTTGCTTCTCTATTCTGATGGAAAACCTGACAGAAATTCAGTGCTGTGGAGTGTGCAAGCTGACGTTTTGTGTTAGATCTTGATATTGGAATATCATAAATAAAAATAAAGTAATGGAAAGGGAGAAATATTATAGGGTCAAGTATAACTATAGTGAACTGGGACTGATTTTGGGAGTGGTTGATTTTCTACTTTTAAAGCTGTAATTTCTTTACACTTTGAGGTGTAAGATAAATTAACTTTCTCCAAAGTATTGTTTGGAAGTCAATATCTTCTAACCACCAAATTATTTAGTTAACCTATGTCTTAAAAAATGAACAGTAGCCTCATGACTAATAGTGAAATATAAAAAACTCAGACGTACTCTGTATAGTATTTGTATATATACTGTGGAAGGTAAGGGGAATCATTAAATGTTATCATTACTCTAGATTCAATTGAGAGAGATAGAGGCAAAATGTATTATGTAAACAACTGTTCTTTTATTCAATAACACAAGAGATACAGTAGCTGTGTACCCTGCTCCTAAGTAGATGTTAAAAGAATCTTGGTGTTAAATTTACATCTTTGATTTATTTTGATTTTCTTAATTATGTTTTCATTTCAGTTGAAATCGTTTCAACAGAGGTCTCCAATAAATGATATCCTCTTTTACACTTTATTTTTTAGCTGTTGCTGCTACAGTACCTACACTATATCACCTCTTGGCCACCCTCCTTCATTTTCATACATACTGTAGATTATAATAATAAGTGTCATCAATTTGATCTTTCATGTACAGCATTTCTAGTAAATGCTATGTATATATTCTGAGTAGTTTTCTGCATGAAGAAGCTACAAGTTCAAGAGGTAATACACTGGAGTGTAGTGGCACTGGGGAACATCAAGAATATCAGTCTGGACAGATTGCCTTATGTAGCAACATTTGAGGATAGGAGAGGTGAAAATTTTACTGTTTATTTTAATTCTGCATTCATTTTTTGAGTTATAGTATCTATCCCCTTAGAGTTTCAGTTAACAGTGGTTTCCAGTCATGTCTTCTTTCAAAATACAAATGAGTATTGCAGATTTTTATTAAAAATCAAGACTACAAAGTTACTTTCTCTGCCTCAGGACAAGAAAAGCAAACGTTTGGATAAAATGCTTTGTAATGAGGAAAACTGAAAATGTAATTGTCTACGTAATAGTTTAAATCTGTTCATAGCCTTGTTCTTGAGAAAAAATAATGTCAACCTGATAGTCAAAAGTATTTTCTTCAGGTCTGATACAGTGTGATATAATTCTTTAAATTATATTTAATTTAATTTAAATTAAAGAGTTTTCTTTAATTTCTGTAGAGGTCAGAATAAAAAGAAAGTTAAGATATACATCAAATACTTGACTGATTTAAGTATTGTATAACATTAATTCTAATAAATCAGTCAAGGCTTAAAACAAATATGTAGATATTTTTAAATGCTGTCAGTTCACTAAAGCTTTCATCTTAAGACACCAAATATACCTTCCTTTGAGGTTTGTAAGATTAGCCAAAAAAATCAATATGCTAGACATACTACAGTATATGATGACAGTGCATGTTTAATCGCCAAAACAAAATTGTGCCCTTTACCTTTAAATATATCTGAACATTGCCAAATGTATCATGAAGCTTGCAGTATTTCAGTCTGACTGGTCAGCAGAGGTGTCATTTGCAGTTTTAAAATACAACCCTGAAGCTGTAACTTAACCACAAGCACCATTTGGAATTTTCTAACTTAACAGGCTTTGACAATTACTCCAGCTGACCTTGTAAGTTTGATGTTCCATGTAATTTTAGATTTAGAACCTTTGAAATGAAGTAATTTTTCAGACATTTCACTTCCTTGAAAATTGACACAGATTAACCTAAAAATGATTACCAAAGTCAATATTTTTTTCCTGGACAATACAAATAAATTTTACACCTCTTTCCCAAGAGTGTCTGTCAGATGCAAGCTGCTGGACAGCTAATAATTCCAGCTCTTTATGTGAGGAGTGGTAGACATGAACACTATTCAGTGCCCGTCGTCTTTTCTGCCCCTAGGGTGTTGCCCTTAAAGCGGAAATATACAATTTTCACAAAAATGTGAATTACAGGTCCTCCAGTGCTGTCACTTCTAAACCGGGGCAAACATAGTTCTGAGGACCAGGTCTGAAACAAATGAAAAAAAGCAAATTCACTATATTTTTTTAAAGCCATTCAGCAAGCTTGGTTCTCTGAAAAGCAAAGAGACTGATGGACAGAGGGAAAAAAATGATTATAAAGAAAAAGGGAATGAATTGTTTATTTTAAGCTTTCACTTTGAGTTTGGCTACAATCCTTGATGACTCACATTTCCTACGATTTCATCATAAGTTAAAATGAAAGATAACACAGCATTGCATTGATGAAGAACCAATGAAAAAGGATAGGTGTCACTGATACTAATCAGCAATTTAGAAATTAATGTCTAGTTGAAAATTGGATGAATTCAGAACATGGGATACACTAATACAGTATTTACTTGCCTTAGTAAGCATTTTGAATTGTTCTTGGCATACTGTAGTACATCAAGATGGTTAGGAATCAAGGATTTTTTACCCAATTTTTACTTTCCTAAAGAGATTGCTTCCTACAAAGGATTTATTTAACCTGATGTTATGTTTTCTATGGCCAGAAAAAAACAGAGATTTTCTGGGCAACTCTTGAAATCCACTTTACCATTTCTGTGAAAATCAATTCAGTTACCAAAGCAATGTGCCAAAATTGTTCCATAGCTTCTCATATCTTGAACACCATGACATGTTAACAAAGATTTGACCTTATGAAAGAAATAGCACAGAGTGCATTCATGCAGTAATTACACAAATACTGAGACTTAAAATAATGCATAGGCACAGGCACTAAACAAAGCAATAAATAAAGGTGAAGTTGCACATTACAGCTTGTTTTGCAAAACACTTGAACTCAATGATCACAACATCATCTAAAAGACCTATTCACCTGGTAACTGTCTCTCACTCTATCTAGGGAAAGCGTATCTTATGTCTGTCTTACAGAATACAGCATATGGATTATTTATGAATCCAATCCCTGTCTGTCTTTTTATTTGCATAAAAGTGTAAAAAAAAAGTGGGATCCTCACCTGCCTTTATCTGAAACGTAATGGAGCAAAAAGTAAATCTCTAACTGGCCCCAATTAGTTGGAGTTTATTGGATGAATACAAAGCATGTTAGGAAGTTAAAATGTGATGAGGCTCAAGAAAGTAGAATACGAAAATGTTTAGATTTCTACATAATAAAAGGAGAAAGGGTTACAAATGAGAGGATTTGGCCCATCTACTGTAAGTAGTTAAATTGTATCATGTTTTAACTAGCCATCAATCCTGTGAAAAAAAAAACAGTGCAACTGCCAGGTGTCTGATTAATTCACCTGTCTCCAATTACCCTTTCCCTTTGATTCAATCTTATGCCTAGAAGAACAAAAGATTAGCTGCCAATCAATATCCCACAAGTTGGTTATTCCACATGTGGTTTTACACCCCACCCAATTATTGTGTCAGTTTTGCAATTATTCAGGAATTCTTTACTTGTCACCTTCTTACAAACAGGTGTCTTCAAATATAATGTAAACCACAGTCTTAAAATAACAATTCCATGTGTCTTGGTTAACTCTGCATGTTTCTGCAGTGACTTTTTATTGAACATGCTTACACACATCACAAGCCCTCTGTTTCTGCCTCAGTCCAGTTCAGCAAACAAAAGCTTTACTTTGTTAATGACATCGTTATGACTAGAGTTTTTTTTTGTTAAATAAGTATTCTGTGTAGTTTTTAGAACAGAATGTTTTTCTGAAGTCTTTAAAAACATAATTTTTGTCTAAAATGTTGTGCAATAAATGATTTAAATCATCTGAAAATTTTGCCCCAAAAGCTTTTTAGCTTTTCTTTTGTACACAGCAGTTCTGCCTCTTCTTAAATCCCATCCAAATGCTTATTACATATTCTGCATTTGAAGCTGGTTTTTATTTTTTAACAGTTTTCAATCTGGAATCCTCACTGCCTCATAACTAAAATAAATCTTTTTGTATGTGATTTAGACATCATAAATCAAAGATTTAAATTCTTGTTTAATTGGTTGAACTTTTTTTACGATACTAAAATTGTTGATGATTTGAAATCTGGAGTCAGCATTTTACTAATCATAACCTTTTCATCCAGTTAACCTCGTTAATTCCCATTCCAATGGGTAATGATTTCATCTAAAGTGGTGTTCAGATATGAACTGACATTCAATGGCATATCGGGTATACAGCTGAGGAAGGAAGATAGTAATTCCTACACTTTAATCAGACCTCTTTTCTAAAGAAATTGAGCACCTGTAATCTGTGTTCATGTTTTATTTAAAAGTTTGTTTATTTTCAAAGTGTTCTCTCTTCAGTAGAAATAAGCTTTTTGAAACAGCAGTGTGTTTTCCATTGCAGCAGTACACTAATGACTGGAAGTGCTTCAGCTTTCAAACATTTATTTCACTGTGTGTGGTAGCACTTGAAGTAATGCAGAAACCTCTGGAGATGCAATTAATACAGGTTCTCTATCAAACTTCACTTTATACTGAAGTGTTTCATGATTGCAAATGTCTTCAGCACTTCCCAGTACCTAATACAGTAAAAGGACTGGTGCTGAAAGAGAGAAGGGGAAAAATAGTTCTTGCTTTGAACAGATCCCTTAGATTTCATTTAGAATATACTCAAGAATGTCCTCACTGTAATGAATATCTTCATTGAAGTCACACTTTTTCAGACAAAAATAACTATTGGCAAAACAAACTTTTTAAATATTGGATTGGAATGGAAGATGTGTTAAAAATGAAACTGTGAAACTGTGAAGATTGGGAACTTCACTGCTTTAAAGGGTACAGACTGCTCTGTGGAGCTCAGGCATTATGTGAGCTACAGTGACCTTGTGTTCTGAGGTGTCATTTAATATTTGGTGTAGGAATAGCACACTCAAGCTGTTTACTAGACACTAGACACTGACCCTGAAGTGACAAATGCTGCAGAGTTCTATGGAAACAAACAATTCTTAGTCACCATAAAATAAGTTCACTGGGTCTTTTGTGGCATATTTCACCCTGCTAGATCATGCTGAAATATGAAACAGACAAATCAACCATCCTGTTTCTTTTAAGGTTTTTATCCCCTTGTATTGACATCATAGTACCAGTAAGTGCTTACATGGGTTCAGAAGGATAAGAAAACAGGACAGCTCTTACTTTTATTGCAAAAGCCAAGTGTTAAGATCACTAAATAACATAGTTAACTTTAAGCATAAGGATGATAACTCCACAGAATTGTATTTGGTGTATTTCAGGCCCTTCCAAATGCTACAGAATTCCAAACAAGTCTAGGGTGAAGGACCACGCCCAAATCATACAGTATGTTTAAACTGTCTTCAATTAATTATGAACGACTAGAGCAACAGAGACTTATACAGAAGAAAACATCTGTAGGAACATTCAAATGGAACAGGGGATGATTAGAACAGGTTGTTTGCATCCAGGGTTACTCTCATGTACAGTACCTGTAATAATACAGCCAATGAATGCCTTGGTTGTAGTCCCATATTCTGGTGCTAGGGGGTCCATTATTATTATGATAAAACTGAATGGACGACAGCATGATTCAAATCAAAACCAGTGAAAAAATGCCATTACTAAACAGAACCTTCAGTTCTCAATAGCTAAATGTTTTTTTTTCCACTGTGGCCCTGTCACATTCAATACAATTTAGCATACTGCATACAAAGCCTAAACATAATAATGCCCTTATATTTAAAATTATACTCTTTTTCTTCCACTTCCATTTTCACAGCATGTGTGCAAAGAAACATACTGTGATAAGCTGCTGAATGAATAAGTGCTCATTTAAATATATATATATATTTCCTGTTGTTTCCCCCAAAAGGTATGGATGTGGTAGGTACCATTCATGCAAATAGTTTTCACTTCTTGTCTTTGTTTCTGTTCTCATTCTCTGAATGTTCCTTTGATTATATGTGATGAACATTGACGCCCACTTCAACAGAACTGCCAAGACTTCTCATTGACACTAATCCCATAAACGCAGTAGGCTACTTCTAGCTCATTTTTACTGCCTACAAATTGAGTCCTTTATCACATATTTAAAGGGTATAATTAGAGTCAAACAAAAATTAAACATAATCTAACCCAAACCACTGTTTAGAAGGTATTAGGTCTTTGTATAATAAAGGTTTACTCCAAAACAACTGCAAAATGTCACAATACCACACTACTAATGTCAAAATCAGTCATCCCAGTACAGCCTCCTATAGAAAAGTTTGTACTGAAAGACGTGGCCCTGGTGTGTTTAAATGCTTAGTTAATGTGGCATCTGTGGAATTGCAAAACAGTCTACGCAAAAACACCAGCACAGAGCTATGAGGGCAAAGTAGTCTATTGCAGGTTAACATTTTGTGTCCACTTTCCTGGATTAAAAATACATATCCTTACCTTTGTAGTGTATGCATATGCAGATGCATATAAAACCATTAAAGAAAAAGATCAGTGCATAAAATAGTGGTAGTTAATTTACATAGTGTACTGCATTTAGACAATGCAATGAAAATGATTGTGTAGAGCTCAAAAATAAACTGAATGTGATCTTGTTACATATCCAAAATGATTAAGCAGTTCATATCTGTTTGGTTTATGGACCATATCTGGAGACATGCTGCTAATTGCATCTTCTTTTACTGGTTTATCAAAAGAATTGGAGAGAAGAGCTGGAACTAGTGTAGTCTCAGGTGCTCTGTCCCTGATTGTTCTGTATAATTCTTCAAACAGGTCATCTACATATATTACAATTTGAATTAGTGAAACTGCCAGAGCTTCTCCTTTATTGACTCCGCAATAAAATAATTAATGCGTAATGAATGAATTCCAGTGAAGTCTAAGATATGTCCTGATTATCTCATTGATCTGTGGTCCATTGTGTTTTATTGTCCTTCATTGGGTTGGAGATCAGTGAGATCATCAGGATATAACATTTCAAATACATATGAAAATGTGCAAATACACAACAGTGATGCACTGAATCTCTTCTGTCTGAAGCTTTTGCCCCAGAATGAACCGCATTTGGAGGAAGGGGGGCACGCCTTCAGAGCTCCCTACCCTTTATTGTACAGGATGATATCTCCTGTTTGTCTTAAGTTGAAAACACTTTCTTGTCTCAGGCTCTTTCTTAACCTGTTACATTTATTACATTGCGATATGTTCTAATGACTGATCTGACATACTGTATGACAATTTCTCTCACCACAATTAATTACATTTACAATATGACCTTATTTATACTTCTAGTGTTATGAATTTACTGTCAATGTACTGTAATCTGCCCAGTTTTAACCAAACCTTTTACATACGTTTGTTAATGAGAGGCGCTTTACATGAAATGTACATAATTAATTCTCAGTAGATACTGTTAGTTATTTTCAAATTAAATTCTCACTAGACTTTCATCTTTGTTCAATGATTAGTACAGTAAATACTTATTTCTTACTTATAAGACTTGAGAGGTTTGTTTTCACAAATGAACTTATCTTGTGTAAACTTTACCTTTTCAGTTACCCAGTAGTCCTATTAAATTTATTAAAACAAAATATTAAACTAAAAATTATTAAACATGATCAAACTTGCTGATTGTTTTTCAGATGATGTGGAAGCCGAACTACTGTAGCAATCTTTTACATTTCACACATGGACTTGTTCAATGCAAGAGGCATAAATTCTCTATCATTCTCTATCTATAAGATTAGTCTGTGTTATAATTTTCAAAAGCCTCTAATAATTCACATATCTTCAGTTAATAAAGCTTAAAAGATTTTAAAAAAAATTAACATCAATTAAATCTCTGAGACAGACTCCAAAACAAGGTTTCAAGGTTATTGTATATATTATTTGTAATGCTTTTTTAACATACTCTTTACTTTTTTCATTCTTAAGCCGTGATCCATTGTTAGCTGACATTTTGCTGTAAGAGCAAAATTCCTTTCACCATTGCTGGAGGAGAAATGTTTATTGTGATTGCCTTCTTATTTTTTTCTAAGGAAGCAATAAAATAGGAATTTAAAACTGACTTGCTGAAGAAGTGCTTTTTTACTTACATGGTCTGTGTGTGTCAAGTGAATAAGTTACCTTAAGATAGATGGGTACAGGTTTTATTTGTTAATTTAATTGAATTTGCTAGTTGTATGCTTCTGAAAATGTGAATTGCAGTGGTGGGTTTTGTGTTTGTTTTTGTTTGAACAATTTTTCTAC
This sequence comes from Lepisosteus platostomus, assembly GCF_059453375.1. Lineage (NCBI taxonomy): Eukaryota > Metazoa > Chordata > Actinopteri > Semionotiformes > Lepisosteidae > Lepisosteus > Lepisosteus platostomus. The sequence goes on from NC_142616.1 coordinate 58,948,726, forward strand.
GTGAAGTAATAAGATGTGTTAAATAATTTCAAGAAAATATTTTTTTGCAATTTCAAACAACTAAAAATCCATAATGTTTGGGCTAAAAGTTCAAGAGATTTTCACATTTGTTCATCATTTGTTCAGGGCATTGAATAATACAGCACCAACTGTCAAGCTGTCAAGCTGTTTTATGTTTAGGGACTGAGTAATAAAACATGAAATAAAAATGGATAATTAGCAAACCAGGCATCTACAGCTCTCATCAACACATGATACTCAAATTAGCCAGATAACATTCATGAAATGGCTGAAAAAGTAGGATTAGTTATCCTTACTAATTTATCTATATGTATTGCTATTTCCATTCATTGCAGTGTATGCTGAATAAAATTACTTACATGATTTATAATAGACAAAGTTCCATACTAGCTGTGCTTGTGTACTGTGCCACTGTATCAGTTTGTCAAGAAAACCCTGCCACAATATTTCTCCTTTTTCAGCTTCCAAAAATAAATCCTAAAACATAAATTTAGATGGCTCAATCTTTCAGTTTCCCATGGAAATCCACGGTCCTGCTTCCTGTACCTAAGTACTTATGGTTCTTCAATCACAAGTTGTTTATAGTTTTTAATGTGAACCTTGCACGTATTCACGGGAAATGTAGTTAAAAACGAGCATGTCAAAACTTTCTAAAAAACCTTTGAAGGATTATATATGCTGTAACCTATATATGCTATAACCTTTGAAGGATAAATGGAATGCTGTTTTGAACCTTATTTTTTTATTTTCAGCAACTGCTATCAGCTTTTAAAATATATTCTATTTTATTCATAAAATACAGTAACATTTGAAAATGTTATAATATTTTTGTTATTTTTATTTACAGCTACCAAAAGTTCAGCTACTGGAAATAGGCTTCCAGTACATGAATGTTACAGTACTGTACTTTAAAGAATCATACATAATGGTCAAATGCAAGGTCTTTCAATCGAATGGATCCAAGCTCCACTCATAGCCGAAAAATACCTGCTAGCCCCATTACATTTTAAAACAGTATCACGATTGTAATACCTCCGCTTAAGGGCGCTCTGGCCCTTTCACATTTTGCTGATTCTGTGCACCTGCCCTCAATCCTGCCCCGCCTCATTGGAAGACGGACGTCCGGAGGTCCCCTACCATCAAGTCGCGCTACGTTGAGGGCATAGGCCTCCTATTGGCGTCCTGACCCTGCTGAGTCCGGGGCTCAGAGCGCCTGGCCTCATCATCCTATTTTTATTTCCCTGTCCCTGTACCGGATCCCGTTCCGGTTTTTAACTTTGTCTTGTTTTCATCGTGGATGGATCACTCGGATTAGGACCTTGGACTCTGCCCCGGATTTCCCCCTCGACTCCCTTGGACTTGTTTGCCATGGCGACGCCCCCCGAGCACCAGCTCACTGTCATCACAGCCCCGTTTGTCAACCTGCCCTGATCCTCGTCGTCTCCTCCCCGTTGTCCTGCTCTACTCACTTTCGGATTATACCGTCTGCATAGGGCCCAGTACTACACAATGTGACAAACAGTAGCTACAGTAGGCTTTATATTTTATGTTTATATAACATATAAAATATGTTACATATTGAAATAAATGTATTTTTAGTATTAAACTAGGAAAAGACAGATTAAATGAGTTTAATACAGTTTCAATAAGATTGCAACACAAGTGCCACTTATCCATTTGTTTTGAGCAGCAAAGGGATGAAAGTACAGTACCATGCCAGACAGAATTGTAGCACACTGCGGTGTACTTTACACTGGCACAAATGTTGATGGTCATTCTAAATGGCGGCATCTGTATGTGGGGAAATAATTAAACAGGCAAACAGAATGTTAGGAAATAATAGATAAAATAATTTAAGATTTTTTGTTGAATATAAGAATTCTTTGTAGAATTTAAATCAGTGCTATGCCAAAATTATTAAATGAACTGGTTAGTCCTCATTTAGATCATTGTGTACAGGTAGTTTTTGTAACCATGTTACAAAAAGTTACAGTTACTCTAAATTATATTGTAGAGAGAAAAGGTCCAGATACAAATACACAGCTTAAAAGAATGTCATTCCTCACAGAATAATCAGGTTATAAGAACTGATATTTTCTAGTCTTCAACAAGTCTATGAGGGGTCAATCCAATTCCTCAAAGGCATTGACAAATCAAAGCAATAGACACACTCAAAATCAACAGTGAAACACAAACCAATGACAAAACTGGATTGCACCACTGGAACTGCATTTAAAACATATAACAGGAGACACATACTGTATTTGCACGGGGGATTATTAGAGTCCTGGAGAACAAGCTACCCAGCTATGCTGTTGAAAGTGATTCCCTAGTGTCCTTCATGAAATAGCTGGTCTCAATTAATCTGCAGATCAATTAATCACTTGCAACTAAATGCCCTACCTGGGTCAGATGGCTTCCTTTATTTGTAACCTTTCTTATATTATAAGGTCCATGTGCAACAATGAAGCATATTGCTTGTTTTACTAACTTATGAAATTACAGAAACAGACCTGATTTTGTGAAGGTAATATATTTAGTTTGATGTGTCCTGGGATTGTAATGTAAATTTAGGCCACCAATTACTTTAAACTTTAAAAATTGGTTCAATACAAATAGAATTCAGGTGCAGAATGGACTAAAATGTTACTTGAACTTGCTATTTGGCTCCCTGTTGTGAAAAAAATTGGTTTGGTGTCATGCTACCATATTTTGACATTGACCCCTAATCACAGTCTCCTTTTGACATTGTAAAATACTGTAAGTGTTGTATTAGGGAAAATGTTACTTTTACAACTTTGTATCAGCATGAAAGTTAAGTCATGATTTATTCCACATTAGCTGGGGGCAAACAGCATTTGCAGAGTTTGAAAATCCCTGAGGGGGTTCTGTTTAATAATTTATTCAGGAATTCACAGTAAGTGTTCCTTTCCATTGCAGAGCAGTTTCCATTTTAGTTAGTTCATAAATGATGTTCAACAACAGTGCTCATTCACTTCATCTTTTTGTTTCTTTCTTTCTGTGACTCAACTGTACAAATCAGGTTATTGATGGGGGCCCTATGCCCGTGTTAATTCGTTAGAATGGGGGAGTTGTGGATTGGGTCTATTTTGTTTAATTGGATGATTTGATTTAATTGTTTGATATGTTAGGCACTTATTATTTCCAACTTTGATCTGACATCAAAGGTAAACTTATGGATTCACATCTACTGTGTGCAGTATTAGTTTTAGTGTATTTCTACTGTAAGTATTTTTATAAGAACACACACAGTAACATTACAAATGAGAGTCATTAGTCATACATTAAATAGGAAGATGGCTACACTGGATGGAGCTGTCTGGGCAAATGACTTAAAAGGAAGAGTGGATATTGATAATTGAATGAATACCTGCTGGTTGGAGCAATGGTATTTGCCACATGAAAGTACAAATATAGAGGCAGTGCATTGCAACAGCACCTCTATATAAGACAGAACTTCTCTATTAAAGTAAAAGTGAATAAACAATGCAGATTTTAAATAAACATTTTATGGGGTGCAAAGAAATAACAGTTCATACAACTGGATGATCTTCAACCCAGCGTTTTTTCTTATTCTTCATTGTTCTTCCCCAAGGGTGTCCAATTGCTAGACTTTTGCTAGTCAGGGCCAGATTATGTTGAGAGGTTTTTTTCTGATTTTGCATTCACCTTTTTATTTGAATGCTGTCTTCCATGGTGTTCATCCCTTCTCTTTTTGGAAAATTTGGGAATAAACACCTTGGCAAGTGGTATGATAGACTGTCTTTGTATATTTTTTAAATCTGCAAGCATGCTACAGTATAATCTTTTGGATATACTGGATATTTTCCCTCCATCTTTTTTCAGTTATTTTTTCTCCATGAGACGTAGAGATTCCATTAATACCTTCCATAAAATAATGTGTGTAATAAGCAGAACAATGAGACAGGTCTCTTGATTATGTACTCGCCTCATATCAAAATATTACATTTTTATACCACTGGTGATCAGTGCGTCTGGACTAAGAGCATAAGTCAGGTAGTTTAGGACATTTTTGTGATACTGCTTAGAATAATTTCAGGATGGCCTTTAAATCCCTGACCATGAGCTGATTCACTTTAACTTTATCCAGTGAACGTAGTGAACCTATTTGACTACTCAGAGTCATGCAATTGCCACCTGGGGTGTGATGATCAGTGAGGGGAAGGGTGGAGGGTGCTTGATATATAATGTTATTTGCTGTATTTATTCCACCAACAATTCTTGTACATAAGGAGACATAGAATAATATGACAACTGGCATTGGAATGATCTCTTCTCATACACAGTAGTTGTTTGTAATCAGTTGTCTACTGAATCCCAGTGAATCAGCAGGTCTATTATTTTCTCATTCTTTCATTTAGGCACTGTTTCATTATATTGTGCACTTGTATTTACCCCTTTTAGCAAGATTGTTGACAGCCACTTTTCCAGTTATTTTTATCCATGTGCTACAGTATAAATACATCATTACAAATACAGAAAACATCATCTTTGACAGTATATTCATATGGGCAAAGATAAAATTTAAGAAAGGGTGATGGTAAAATAATTTGTTAAAATATAACAATGTGTTTGAGATTTGTGTTACAATATGTTGTGTTACTTCTAAAACTTTATGGCAAATTGTATGTTATGCTAGACACGTCTTTTCTATGTACAGTACCTGAGTACTTATGCCGTAGGTTGGAGCAAGATTTCAGGCTGCTAATGGCCCATTTTAGGCCACATTTCTCTCTGTCCTTTCCAAGCCTGAAGAAAATTTAAAATATTTTATGTTCCTGGGGGGTACAGGGTTTGAGAAGACGCCTCAGCCTCAGTTATTCGACTTTTTAATGCTTCGCTGTCCAGGGTTATTCATCACGTTCTTTACCTTCTGACCTTCATCTCTAACCCAGAACAAATGTCTCTGGATTGGATCCATGCCTTTTTATACACTGAAGTAGCAGTACTGAAAGACACGCTTTCCCTGTCTTTGATTTTCGTCTCTGCCTGGTAAATTGAATTTCATTCTTACTTAAATCTTTCACTTGCACATGTTTTCTGCAGCCTTCCCAAATATATCTAGCTCCAGTAGCTACCTACAAGATACTTTGTTCTTGGCAGCATTCAGCTATTTGGGAAGAAACCCCATAGCCCATACTTTATGCTTTCCAGATTACTGTTTCAAGTCACTCATGGTAATTATTGTTTTCCCTCATGACTCAGTAGCTGTTACACACACTGTTTGGAATAAAATGACTTGGGATTGTTTGTCAGTCCGTCCTTGAAATGAACCATTGCTTAAAAACTGAAAATGCAGGTAAGGTGTACTTACAGTATCAATCAATCCATCCATCTATAACACTGAATGCTGTAAAGCTCAGTATTTTTCCTAAAGAAGACCCAAACTGACATATACTGTATATAAATATATAAACAAATATACTGTACACAGTTATCTCTGAAATACGGTCCTCCCATATTTTTAAATGGTGTTTTTTTACAGAAATTCCTTCATGAGAGATTTAGCATTGATACATTTGAATTTAACCATACATTTCTCGGCAGATGATTGAGCATCTAAATAAATCACTGATAATTGCAACAGAGTCATACAGGTATAAAAAACAATCTGTTCTGCTATTTTTTACATTTTATTTGGCAGGATACAAAATTAAATTAATAAATTTGATTAACATCTTTAACTGGATCAGCTGGTCAGCAGGGAGAAAACTGTGTAAAGTACAGGCTAGTAGCTTGTAGCCACAATTGGAAGCAATAAAGTGACAATTACTTTGCACTAGGTTGTAGAGGGTGTCTTTTGGGAAACAAGCATGTGTACCCAGGCAATCACACTTGGAGCTTCCCATGGATCTTGATGAGATGTTAGATCATGCGCTATCATTGAAGGACTGTTCTTGGACTTCAATGATGTGCTTACGTCTTGCCATGCTAAAAATTGCTGTCTGTGTGCACCCCAGACAGTGGGAGACATTGTGTAGACACACCTCCAACATTGAGGTGGCACTTGAAGTGAGGGTTCAATTCAACAATGTGATACAAATTTCCAGCTTGCCAGAAAAAAAAGGAAGGAGGACTGTAAGACTCAGACAGATAGCAGAAGAAACAATCTCCAGAGGAGCTCATAGAAACTGTAAGATTACCAGATATGGGCCTCATCCTCTTATCTACCTTAAGAAGTATACAGTAGCTTTAGCACAAAATGAGATAAACAAGTAATGTACTGTATGTAAGCAGTAGAGAATTTATTTTCTATAGTTATCGTGCTGTGGTAGCTCCAATGAGTTGTAAAACTTTCAGGTCTGGAGGTGGTTTGCTGGGTAGTAATCACTCCAGATGAAGCTTAGCTGGTGAAAGCCAGTTCAGCTGCTTTTACAAACCCCTTCTGTGAATACAATTTTTCATATTCCTTTGTCCGGGGATGGGGGACATTTTCCTCCACTACAGACACCGATGGCACAGGTGTTACTCATTTGATAAGTGAGATGTTGGCTCCTGTATTCTTATTTTTTCATTTTCACCAGACTTGACATTCAACACATTAAACCACTTCATTACCTACGCTTAATCAACCCTCTCACATGAGGGTTCTCTCTTTCTCTAATGAGGTTATTTAGTGCTTTTGCAACAAATCTGTTTGAATATATCACATTCAGTCATGTATCGTCCATTATTCAAAATGGCACCAAACATTTAAGCAATGTCCAAAATATACAAGTAATAGGTTTATTCCATGCTGAAAGGAAAAGGAAAACACAACGTTTCGGCCTTGGAGCCTTCTTCAGGTGTGAGGAAGACCTGAAGAAGGGTCCATGGCCGAAACGTTGTGTTTTCTTTCTTTTCTTTTCAGCATGGAATAAACCTATTACCTGTTCCTTTGCAGCCTATGCATGCTGACACAGCTACCCACCTGAATATCCAAAATATGCACTGTACATGTTGTTGTTTAACAAAATGCATACAGTATGTAAATAGTGTGAAAAGCTTTTTATGATGCTCATTTTACTGTATTTGGACATTTGTTTAGGTATTCTGATTTAAGCCAGAATTCATTTTCACATTGCATTATTTATGCTCATAAATGCCCTATGGTTATTTTATTAGTTTTTTTTTTTATTGTAATCTCTGTAAGATGGATGTGGAAAGGTCAAATTAGCTGTAACACAGGTGTCTACAAGCATTAAATGTGTTTAATGTTGAGTTTATTATGCATCTGTTTAGGACATTGTGGAAACAATTAGTCTTTCTGCTTCTCATTTGTATTACAGATCTATTTTTTTAATTTAAAATGCTTTTGAGATTCTTTGTCTTGGAATAATGTAACGTAGACCGACATGAACACATACATTTTGATTTAAGAATGTCCTTTTAAGATCATATTAAAACTCTTAAACTGCTAAAGGAGCCTTATTATTAGGTCATTGTTCATTTTATTTTTTAATTGACACCTTTTTGTGTCCTTTTCAGGTGGAATTTGTATTGCTCAGTCTCTAAAAATCCCACATGAACACAAGCAGTCGGATTTCGATAAAATCATCAGGAACCTTCTGGAAACACGCCATGCCCGGACGGTGGTCATCTTTGCTAATGATGAAGATATAAGGTAAGTACAGTAAACACCATGTTACCACTGAGATAAAAGAGATATACTGTGAGATATGCAGATGAGGCTCTGTTGTAATATTCACAGTGTCATTTGTATCTTTTTGTTAACATGGAAAAAACATAGTGAGAGAGATTAAAATATACCCAATGATATTGGTACATACAAATATTCACATGTTTTTAATACTCTTTAGAAAACAAAAAGATTGACAGCAGTTTTAAAGGTTTTAAAAATGCCTTAAAAAGAATTAAAAAAACCCTCATTGATATAAACCTTATGTGTATTTGTGATTTCATTAGATTTGAGATGTTTCTTAAAATATAGGCTCTAGAAAGAAAAAAAAATCCCAATCTCACTCTTGTCTCAATCATGTTTTACCATACAGGTAGAAAAAAGAAAGTTTTGTAGTTGCATTTTTTGGCTATCACGTCAATTGGATCTAGGTATTTTCTGGTTTTGGTAAATTAATATGGTAAGCTTTGTGGTTGGTGCTCTTTAAAAGTAGGCTAAGACTAAGGAATTTGTTTCACTTGTCAGTACGGTATATAGTTTGAAACACCAGGACATCCGGTGGAGGAAAAGGGATGGTAAATGAACAATTTTTTCCCAAGATCCTCACAGAAATAATTAACTAAATAGAAAGAACTGTCCACGAAGAGTCTTGCATTCCATTTTATGTAGAGATCACAACTATGCAAACTCCCCCCAGAATGACAGCTGCCCTATTACAACATAAAAAATAAGATTATTAGAAGAGATTCTGAATTACCAAAAGTTATGTTCACCATCCTTCTATAATGTTCAGGACAAATCAACTCAACAAATCAAAATGGGATTTTCTGTGTTAACAGAAATAGTGGCTTAATTGCAAACCTAATAAATGAGACTTAATTAAAACCAACTTGCTAAGGATTAATGAGACAAAAACAACATGGTACATGTTCTGAAATTCAGAAATGTATTAGTGCATAATAAATACGGCACTCATTTGGTCTTTAATGATGTCAACTAGACATCACACTGAGGGATTCATTAATGAGAGGATGTTCAATTCACTAGCAAGCTTTTGTGTGTTCTGACAGTATTCCGGTAAAAGCTTCCTACATTCCAGGATGTTTATGGATTGTGGTTCTGCTTTATACTACATCCATTATATTGGGAAACACCTATTATTAATTCTAGCTTGTTATTGGCTTCCTCAGTGTATTAAGGGCTGGTCCACTGTTGGTTCTAATCAACGTCTTGAGAAAATGTGACATAGCCAAGTAGACAATCGAAAGCGTCTCTAGGGATGTTTATCCAGAGTTAAAGGGGATTATGGGAATGAGGTGTTTGCTGAATATTGAGGTTTCTGGACAGTTTCCCTTAAGTCGTTTTCTTGACTGATGTATTTCACTTCAAAGAAGGCTATGCATTTAAATGGCATAATTAGTCCCTCATGTGTCTATCACCATCAATTCAAAAAACGAAATTTGTTTAATTTGCTGAGTGATAATTAGGTTACATGACAAAAATGCATAACTGAATTCTGGACAAATCTGTGTCAATATATATATAATATATTAATAAGCAACACACTCTGGTAATTATTCTGCAACTTAACCTTGTTTTATTAAAAGGTGTCTGTGAGATAATACACGCACAGACACTTGTGCAGTTTCAAGTTTCTTTGAGCTGAGATTTGCTGGTCAAGAATGCACGTGAAGGAAACATCTGTATTTGGAATACTACTAGGAATGAGACATTTGCGTAACATTGAGAGCATTGAATATGATTGAAATAGCTATTGTTGATGGGGAATCTGTCACTATGTGCTTCAGTGCATTTTGGGATTGCTCTGCAGGGGGATTCTCAATGCCAGTAAAAGAGCAAACCAAGTGGGTCATTTCCTGTGGATTGGATCAGACAGCTGGGGAGCCAAATACAGTCCCATTCATCAACTTGAGGATGCCGCTGTAGGGGCTGTGACAATCCTGCCAAAAAGAGCCACAATTGAAGGTAACGTTGTTATCTTGTATTTCTGTAGCAGCACCCCGCTACCCTTGAAAATGTTGCTTTTTTTCCCCAAACTTCCTTTGTGCTTTTGAGATCTGTGTGATAAAGTGCTTTTCTGTGTGCTTCATTGGGACCCAGGGACATGAGGGGTGCTGGTGTTAGAAATGTAAGCTTTGCTTCTCTAGAATGAGAGAGGTAAAAGGGGCATACAGTAAGCAGTGATATTTTGAACTCTTCTACTATATAATGGGCAGCCACCGATAATTTAAAGGGCAAGAGTAAATGCTCCCAGATCATGCAAATGTGTTTTTCTTGACAAGATGTGCTATCCAATTTTAATATATTTGTAGGTATTATGATGCAAAGATCAATACTGTACTGTACATGCATTGTGCTGGGCAGCACAGGAACAGAATCAGACTTTTGCTTTGATGATGAAACACCATGTCACCTGTCACGCAGTAATGTTTATATATCAACGTGCAGTGGGGGGGTTCAATGGTTTCAGTAGCATGGCAAAGATGCAGAAATGTAGGCCTCCAGCGTAGTAAATGAACTCTTATAGTCAGTAACCTTGAGTTGGATTAATTAGGCAGGCTGTGACTCTCAAGGCTAGGCGATTAAGTGGACTCCCTGTGATGTTTGATGTTGCTTTTTGGAAGCTATTTTTTTATCACTAATCATTTACATATTAATTTGAATTTGCTGTTTGTGGGGATTGTGCAGAATATTAAGAAATTGCATTATTAGGGTGTCTGGATCTGTGCAGAGAGGTGAATGTGGCCTCTGGACAGCCTTTAATGACAAGCATACCTGCTATTCACCCTGCTGTGTTGAAACTGCATCCAAAGAAAATTAGATTTTCAAAAGATTATTCTTATTGTATAAGAAGAAATCCTGGGTTTTGTCTGTGGGACTATATTTAAGTGTTCATTTTACAACCTTTATAAATTATCTGTACTAGAAGAATGTGCCTTCTCTTGTTAATGTCCATCATTAATCAAAGTAAATCTTCATTTCGTTTTATGCCAATGGTGCCTCTTCTGTAATTATGCACTTTAAAAAGGTGAGATTGCACACTAATAAATGTATACCCTTTTGCTTTTTGATTTTGTTTTATAAATTTATAATAATAATTAACAATTATTTTTATTATATACTGTACTACCCAATTTGGAATATCCAGTTGTGTCTTTGTCTTGGTTCACAGTGATGACCCCTGTACCCACATAGGGAGAAAAAGGAAGTGCAGATAGGCTCCTCGTATGCCCCCTACTCATCAAGCCATTCATCTTTAGACACACTACAGGCTCTTCAGTGATATGCAGGAGGTTCAGCGCTGACTGAACCATAAGTGAATCCCTCGTTGATGTCACCATTACCCAGCAGTTATCTCAGCAGTCTAAGATTTGAGAGGTATACATAGACTACTGGGGCATAAACTAAGATTTCTTCACTAAATAGTCATGGCCATATTATTGTGCATTTAGTACTGTGAAATGTAAATAATGGCACAGATGCATGGTAGACACTGGTATAACACAGTGTCTTGTTTCTTATGTAATACAGTATTTTATCAGTATTTATCATATTTAATCTGAGAAGGGCGAGACGAAAGAATGGTCGAAAGGTACAAGCTGGAAAGGGGTCCAATAGGTGAGGTCCCAGAGCACAAGATGTCAAAGGTTGTACGTAACAAGAGCTCAGGAGGCAGAAAGATGCCTAAAACTGAGCAGTGAACAAGGTGAGCACGGGGTTTAAGTAGTGAGGGAAGGGGTGTGGTGTTGTAATTGGGTAATGGGAGTTAATTAGGGCTAGCTGTGCTCGTAACAGTATTACTGAGGTGGTATAGAATGGCAATATTACCAGGATTTATTCATTTAATTGTAAAGGTAACCCCTACCACAGAGGTGCACAGTGAAGCAAAACACCTGACTATCAAGCTCATTCATTTTAAAGTGATATGTCTGAATACCAATGTACTGTAACTGGATGTAATCCCCCATTACTAGCTTCATCTATCTCGTGGTTGATAATAAAAACGAATTATTCATTTGATAAAATCTTAAAATACAATACCTTATCCAGTCTAAGTACCCTGTGTTTGGTACTCAGATTGTTACATAGAGAACCATTGCAGTTGTGTATTCTGTATGACAAGGATGCTGAGTGGAGTCTGGCATAATCTTTGCATATTTTTATACCTCTGAAGGCCCATATCACTGCTGACATTAAAACAGCACATCCATTTGGTCCTTTATGCCAAGTTGTTTCTTTTTAGTTGTGATCAAGGGACATTAAACTAATCCCATCAAATCTATTTTAATTCTCCAATTCTGCAGATACAGTAGCTCAACGGGAAAAAAATAACTCTTCTATAAATTTTAATATTGAGTAGTGTATTGATTGATTTTTCAGTATTGGATACTTGATGTCTTTGAAAGAACCAAGGTTGTGACTGCAAAATTCATGGCATGAATCAATCTGCTCTCCACACTGTAATTAAGCTGACTCACTGTCAAATAATGTCTATGAGTCCAAATGCATGTGTATACCAACGATTGTCATATTGTGTTGAAAGTGTTTCCCTGATGTTTTTCACTTTACCTTCTTGACATTCCTCTGACATTTTGGCAATGCCCTCTCCTCTTTGAAATAGTATTCCCTGGCATGTTGCATTTGCAACTGTACAGCTAAAAAAAAAGAATATTTTGCAAACATTTCAGAGAAAATATTTATACTATGTCTTCAGTGAAAACATAGAATCCAGCTGTAGGTTTTGGGTACTAGAACAGAGTTGTTTTTTTTCAAACCAGCCAGAATGAATACAGAAGATGACAATCTAACCCTGTTTGATGTTAATGAGAAGCACTTGGTTAAAAGCTTTGTGGAAACTGAGCATTTGCTCTTCAGTGATCCTTTAAATCCTGTTTGTTCTATCAAGCTTCTTCTCCTCTTATTATCATAATTATGAATGTTTAATTATGAACTTTTTTGTGAATGATTGTTTAATCATTATGTACAGTATGCAGTATTTTACTAAATTAATTTAACTTCAGAGAAACTCTTATACCCTTGCAGTTACAGTATAACCCCTGCATGAGTCAACAGGTACAGTGGTTGAAGACAAGTAGTAACACTTCCTCTATCACTCTCTTAAAATGGGACTATCAAAATGATTTTAAACACTACTTTGTTCACTTTGTTAAACCTAAAGACCTAGTGATTTATTGTCAGCATAATCAAATAGTCAGTCTAAGCCTGCCAGTGTATGAAAACAATGTTGGCTTACATTGCAGCAGAGCAGGCAGGGCATGAACTTGAGTTCTCTGCAACTATGCCAATTTGAGCATTCCAAAAGATGTTCTAAGGGCAATGTCAGACTGGCAATGTCAATGTTGGACACAAATAAATTAGGAATATAATCCTTTCCTGATACAGTGCTCTGTGCAACATGGTAAAATATATGGTCAGAATAAAAAAATATGGTTATAAAATTAACAATAATTAAGACCTCTCCATTTATGTGTGTACTGTATGTATTTAAATATTAATTAACTACACCCAGATTCTTAAGGATTCTGAAAAGATTCTGAATTAAACAGAGACAGAGTTCTGTATGTTTTATTACCATACTATTTCTAGCAAACATGATCATGAAAGAATTAAAATTAAAATCCTAAAATTAAGGATAATTTGATAAATCCTAGTGTAATATATAAAAAAGAAACGTTTCTTTCACTCTTAAGCAGTGGTGGTTTAAAACTGAGGTCATGGCTTCCAGCTATCATTCAGCTTTGGACAAGGGTATTGTACCTTATCGGCTGTATCCAAGATCTTTTTTTTTTAGATATCCAGGCCTTGGCTTTTTCCCTGTCTTTCTTTCTAAGGTTCTTTCCAAGTTTTCCTGAGAAAACTTTGAATGCTTCTAGATTTTCCAGTGCCTTGTATGGCCTGTACACGGCACTTTCCCAATAGTTCCTAGGTTTAGTTGGGGATATTCAGTCAGGTCCCTACTGCAGCAGACTATACATTGTCCATCTGGTGGTTCTGTAGAATTCTCCAATGCTCATCCCTTTTACCTCACATCAGCATATGGCTTGAGGGAGAATCCATCGTTTTTAGAATAACTCTTCTTCTTGTCTTTTTTTCCTCCCCGATATTACAAATTTGTACTGTGGGGCAGGCAGATACAAAAACAATCATTAATACTCCATTTAGACTAGTGTATTATTGAACTGTCATATCAAAAGGCCTCTTTATTTGTCAATAAAGAATCGTCATGAATAATAACTTGAGATGACAGGTCAAAAATAACAGCAAATCATCCAGCCATTTTCTAACCACTTCACCCAATTCAATGTCTCTGGGAAGATGGAGCCTACAGTATCCTGGGAAGTAACATGCAGAAGGCAGGGTACACCATGGATGGGATGCCAGTCCATTGCAAAGCAGATGAACAGACACAAACACAGAAACACAATTAACCTACCAGTATGTTTTTGAACTGTGGGAGCAAACTGGAGCATGAGGTCCAGAATTTACCCCAGGGCCCCAGCACCGCATTGTGCCACCATGCTCCTCACTGTAAAGTAGATCATATTCAATTATGTTTACATTGAGAGTAAATATATTTTCATGTTTCATTTTTTCCTCTTGTTTTTAAATTCTAGATATTAGTCGTGCTCAATATTCAAGAAGAAAAATGTCTCATTCCTGCTGAATGCGGTTTTTCAGACTGAATCAGATTTTCTTCATTGACATTCCCTTGCAAACATTGTTTTGTTTTACATATCTACTGTAATATAACTATTAATATAAACAATAATTAAAAATTAGATAGCAGGGCACAACCATTGCTGCTGCTGGATCATGTAATTAAACATGAACAAAGACATGATAGATGAACATTACAAAATATTTCCAACTTGAACAATATGTTTTATTCTAATACGTCTATATATAATTAACATGCATATTTCACGTGGAGAATTTTGTGTGGAGAATCATACTTATAGTATATTTCTTTGAGACAATTTTCTTCTTAAAATGTTTGTGTTATAATTTCCTCAGGTCAGTTTAGGGTTGCCACCTTTCTGGTTTTCACCTGGACAATCCAGTTGTCAAATTTCATCAGTTTTAAGAAGTTGAGTAGCTGGACCCTTATCCAGGCTGATATGTCATGATGTGCTGAACGCCAAAGGAGACATGAAATGACCATCCTACAGCACAGGACATATCTAAGAAGGACACCATCACCAACAACCAGACAGTGAGTGAGGACATACAACTTTTGTTTGACAGTTACCTATGGAAAAGGTGGCAACTCTACTACGCCTGCAGCCTTTTTTCCCTGGGTGAGATGCAAACGTGTTAAATCTGTGCACATCATCTTTCTCTGCCAGAGAAAGGTCACAAGCAGTAAAGGATATAGTAAAATAACACACAGTTGGATATCATATAGCTAAGATTTTAATATAACAGACAGTGATTTACAGTAGATAGACCCTCTGTATAGGGCTTTCATGTTTTAAATCCTTGATGATTGAAAGTATAATTAAATTTGCATAACTGATTAATGCTATATAAGCAAAAGCAAAAAAAAAAGTAGCAAAATATTCCACAACTACTCCAGCGCCTCACCTATCTATAAGTTTTAACACTAGACCAAGCACATAACATAAACTTTCTTTTCTGTAGCTTGTGTTTGATTCCAGGAATAATGGAGGTATGAGGCACTGTTATCTAGTCATTAGTCATAGTTTGCCCCTTTTGGTGTTAAAAAAGGCATTAAGGATTTTTTGTATTTATAAATGTTTAGTCTCAATCAGACTACATTATTAATCAGGCGGAAGACCTATGGCAGGACCTCTTCACTGCTCTAAGGGGAAAATAAACAGGTAAATTATATAGCTAGGTGGCTCATGAAGGAAGATAATGAAAGTTTCCAGTGTCTGCCAATCAGTGAGATGATGTTCTTCCTTATGCCTTTCAGGGGCTACCTCAATAACTGACCCGAAGCCAGAGGCAGCTCATCACAGATGTTCGCTAGCTCGTCGAACCCCCAGTGTCTTTCTTATTGATCTGCGTACTTCTCTTCTTTCAGGTGACCTGTATTTCCTTCCCCCTCACGTGATACTGGCACTTCAACAGTACTGTCTGTTTAATGGACTGAAGCGGTGAGCACCCCATTCAATCTTGCACATGCGCGGTAGCTGCCAACAGTCTTCCAGGACTTATTGCCATTGCCTGGAGTGCAACGGGGCATGTGCTAAGATAAACAGGTGGAGCTGAGTCTCCTCCCTATCTTGCTTACTGTGAGAAGTCATGCATTGAATCTGCTGCCATGTGAAGCTGCTCATATGCTCCAGTTGTATAAATTAAAGTTATGAGCAAGGATCCTATGAGTGCGCTTTGGCAGACGTTTCAGTTTTGCAGCTTTTGTACAAAAAATTAACATCTGTGACAGTAGGAATATAAAGTAAGTAAGGTTCTAAATGCATAAGTGTTCCCTTTTTAGGTTGTTGTTGGTTTATTATCTGAAGTCCTGCATTTTTTTGAAAGAACCAATGTTACAGTATGTCTCTACCATGGGAGAGGCTGAAACTGTAAAACAGCGGAATGATTTTGCCTTTCTGAGTTTGTTTACACTCTTTTTGGGCTAGAACCTTTTCCAGAGCCAAGTTGTGCTACAGTATGAATTTTACTGTAGTCTTTAATGAAGCAAAGGATTAGTTTTACAACTTCCCAGCAAAGGGTTTGCATTTTCACAAAGTGTATATGTGAATTTCTTGCATATTTGGTATTTTTTGTATCTGGGGAATTTATCATATCTTGGCTGGCTAGTTTTTCTGTCATACATGAATATTTTTTTAAAAGTTCTGCAGTACATTTTTCCCAGAGACGTGATGATGGATTGACTGATTTGTATTCACTAGTCTTTCTCAAGCAATTCCAAGCAACCATCTCCTTCCACCCTATCCAAGGAGCGAATGCCAGGAATGTTTAGCCAGCAGCTTGCATTGCCTAGAGCTCTTTGGAACTACAATGTAGCATAATGCTAGAAAAAACATAGAAGTGACAGGCCTTTCTTCCTTCAAACTGAGTTTTCTCTTTTTCTTCCTGAGGCTGGGTAAATGTACATACAGTACTAGCAGTTACTGAATTATCAGTAGACAGTCTTTCAGGGAGTAAAATGACTGTCAATAATCTATTATATAGAAATATACTGTACAGATAGCAGGCTCACAAACTGTATTGTGCCATCACAAAGCAAGATGATTCAAATTTCAAAAGAAGAATGTGGACTGTTTGTACTAACATCCTGTCTTTTAATTGCAGTCTTTTTGTCATAACAGAAAATAATCATATTAGATACTAGAAATAAAAAATATTCTTTCAATTGCTGTCTAATACTGTAATAAGTAGTGATCTATCTGTGGTTTTAACAGTATACTGCACGGTACCAGACACAACTTTGATTAAACAATTTGACTCTTTTTGCAGTGTAATTGGTAAGAAACAATGTCAACCCACTGTTAATCATTGGATTAAACAGACATACAGTATGTACTGTTGATTTTGGCCATGTTAGGGAAGTTCACTTTTCATGCTCAAGTTGACTTATTGTAAAAGACTTTCTAGAGATATTTCAGGGAGAGGAAGGCATCTTACAGCTCATCCCCAGCCGTGACTGCTCTGGCAATGAATGTAACGTCTGGAGCTGTAGAGTGAAGGAACATGATAACCACCCACTGACCACAGCAGGGAAAGGAAAAAGACGATTGATTCCACTTCATGTGATAATTGTAGGGGCATCCTGTGGCGTGGACCTGCTGAGTATAAGTATAGCTGCTTATAGAAGGATTTTTCTTTCCCCCATTAACACAACTGCAGAATATACATTTTTTTACTATATGGGAGATACCGAAGGGGTTTAGGAGAAGGCTCAAACCTCTTCTTTCACATTTAGTTTTCCTTCCATCCTCCTAAATCTGCTTGTTTTCCAAAATCCACAGGGTTGTTAAAGTAGAACAAGGTGGTTAGTTGATATATTCTTATGGATCTGAAATTACTGGCTAATGTAACTCTGTAAACAAACGATCTCTGTAAACAGAAAATCCAACAGTACTGTATATGGCTATATAGACTCCATTGCCCTAAAATGGAATGTTGTCTAAATTACCTTAAAAGCAAAATTTTTCAAACCTGTAAGCCACAAAAACCATGCGCTTTGAGAACACAATTCAACACATTTCCAATAACAGAATACTTGTCAAAAAAGAAAATTTTACCGTTGTTGATACTGTACATTCTCTTTGATTTGGTAAAGTTGCTGAATCATTTAAGACTAATATTGTGATTCAGTGAAGCATATTTTCCACTTAAATGAGTGGAAGATTGTGGAAACTCTTTGAAGAATGTCTGATCCCTAACCCTCAGACTCAGAAAACACCTCACCATTGAGGCTCAGCCACATTTTCAATATGGAAAGAGTTAAAAAGAGTAACTATTTTAAAATAGCAAGAGTTTTTTCCTGGTTGGGGCTGCACATCCCATTGGGAAACTAGATTAAGGAAGATTAAGGATTTTATTTTACTTAATATAGTGTAATATAGTGCTCCCCTCCAGGGGTGGTGGGAGAACTTTACTCCATTTGTCCAGCAGTTTTAACAAGAATAGGAACCATTCTTTTTGTGCACTGCTTCAATATATCATAAACTGATTACTTTATAGACTATAGGAGTGTTGTTGAAATAAATTGATTCTTTGTATGTTTAGATTTTTAATACATTCATTTCTTTTACTTACTATACAGTATGAGATGTTGTTATTTCATAGAATACTGTATGTGGCTATCAGTGATGAATGCAGTGTCTTTGACTTTATTTGACTATAGAACATCTCATTATTCACTGGCAAAACAGTGCATTTCTCTTTGAAGAACAGATATACATTTTCTAAACATTTTCTAAAACTTGTATCCCAGTCTTATTATGTGTAGTGTTTCCAAAAGAAAAAGAACACACACCTTAAGATTACAGAACATGCACAAGGCATGCACAGTAGAATAGAACAGGGAATACATTCTTTCTACTCCAAAAACATGTATTAACACTTTTTTACAATGTCTTAGCAAACACAAGCCTTCAACAGACGTTGTAAGGGGCTTGCCACTCATTCTTGTCTGAATGTCACATTATTTCAAAAATCAAATTTTGAATAGACATCCCTCAGCTTGTAAAAATTCAGACCCACACAAACATGTTACTGTCACTCCCTCCACAGCCGGAGGGCGGTCCTGCTCTGTCCTGTTCCTAGTTTCCCTGGGCTTTTCTTGTACTTCCGGTGTCTCTTGTGTCTGGGGCTTTATATTTCTGGGGCTCTCCTTCCTCCTCGCTTGGCATTGGGATCGGTTGTCGAGAGGCTCGCCTCACCAGGTCGCCCCACGTCCATTACCTGTGGGCTTATGTCTCACCCTGACTCCACCCAATACCTTGAGTACGCACAAACCCTCTTGTTCGCCTCATTCCTACCGCTACGCATAGGGTCCTACTGTCTCGCCAGTCTCTCTCCACAGCTAGCCCACGGCTTCCGTGACAGAATACAGAGCCTACATTGGACTCTGCGAGTGGTCTCCTTGCCACCCTGGCTTCTGTTCCTTGTCTCCCTTTACTTCTTTCCCTGCCTTTTGTTTTTCTGGCCGCCCTGGCTTCTGGTTTCCTGGCCACTCTAGCTTCTGGTTCCCTGGCCTACCCGGCTTCTGGTTTCTTGTCTCCCTGGGTTTGTTATTATTGTTCTTATTGTTGATTGTCCCCCCAATCTTCCTCCTTGTTTCCCTGTGCTTTCCTTGTACTTCCAGTGTGTCTTGTGTCTGGGGCTTTATATTTCCGGGTCTCTGTTCCATCAGGGGTTATTTTTTCGTGTTTTGTTCACCTGGGCTCCCACGCCCGCCGTCTCCCTGTTTTTTGTCTGTTTTTTGATCCCCTGTTCTGTCAGGGCTAATTGTTTGCTGTGTGTGCTTTGTTACATGTTTTGTCTGTTTATTTGTGGTCTCACTCCGACAGAGCCTTACCCAGTCCCCCCCTTCCTCCAACCAATAAAGGTTTTTGTACCCCAGAGGAGGGGGTAGCTCTCAGCAGTGGACTCCCAGAGGTTTCCTTTCAGTTACGTTTTTCTTCCCCCCAGTGCTGTGCAGCATATATTTTGGGGGCATCAGGAGCCGCCCTTGAGGGGTGGGGGGAGGTACTGTCACACTCTCCACAGCCGGAGCGTGCTCCTGCTCTGTCCTGTTCCTAGTTTCCCTGGGCTTTCCTTGTGTGTCTTTTGTCTGGGGCTTTATATTTCTGGGTCTCTCCTTCCTCCGCACTCGGCATTGGGATCGGTTGTCGAGAGGCTCACCTCACCAGGTCGCCCCATGTCTTCTACCTTAGGGCTTACAGTATGTCTCACCCTGACTCCACCCAATACCTTGACCCTGGATTAACCCTCTCGTACGCTCCATTCCTACCGCTATGCATAGGGTCCTGTCGTCTTGCCATTCTCTCTCCACAGCTAACCCCTGGCTTCCGTGACAGTTACTGTACCATGGTGTAACAGATATTCTCATGCATTTGAAAAGTGCTGATCTTAATATAATCAGAACTTCTGAAATTAAGTATTCTATTATCTTTTGTATTTATTTTGGACAGTACTTATTTTTATCTGACATATTTGAAGTACTTTACACTAAGTAATTTGTTAGATCTAAAGGGCATGCTGTGATCCAATAGTACATCCGTCCCCATCTCCTATAGGAAAAAGCAAGCAAACATGCAAATACTGTATGCATTCATATATACTGTATATACAAAATTTTTGTCTTCCAGTTGGACTTAATGTAACAGTTTATATCTTAAAGAAGTATTATTTTTTAAAATTTTCAGTTTCTTTGTGATCCCAAATAGTAAAAACTAAAATTTAAAGTTCTTCCACTTGAAATTGCAAATCCTAAAGAGGAACTTTGGAATAATTGAGTGGCAATACTATAAATAGAAGCTGCATTACTTCAACATTTAATTGTGCTGTTGTCAGTTGTTATCATTTTTTATTTCTGTGTTTAACAAAAGCAAAATAAAAAAGAAATGCAATTTGCTTAGGGACAAAAGTGATAGACTTAAACAATGGGTTCAAGTCGAACAGTTCTAGGTCCAAAACATGACTTTTTATCAGTGCTACTGTACATACAGTATTTATTGTATTAATTGGGCCCCCCGTGAGCCAAATCCTTTGGCATTTCATGCAACAGTTTGTTTTAATTTTGCTACTGAAGTGCTCAGTAGGAGTCACTGCTTAGGCAGTCACCTCTGACTGTGTTTGTTTGTATAGGTTCTTGTTGTTTTGGTTAATTTTCTACAGTGAGCTTTCTGAAACATACAGTAATACACTTCCAGAAGACTCATTCATGTATCTGAACATCTCAAGACATTTGGGGTCCATCTGATAAGAAATCTGGAATAAATTAAAAACTTTTTTGAAAACCTTGTACAAGTAAACAATAGGTTTTCAACATTTGCTCGTGTAAATTGGTATGCAATAGTATAAATTTAACTCTGACATATATACACACAATATAATGTATTTTATTAATATTCCCCTTTCCTTTTCACAAGGTTCTCTTAGGAGGTCACAACCACAAGTCGGACAAGCAAATCATTATCTGTGTATCAAAGACACCTGTACTGTATGTTACAGTATAAATCTAATCTAAGGGGTGAATGCTCTCTCTTACACTTGGAAAAGAGAAAAAAAATGGTGCCTTAATGCCGTTATCTCAACACAGCAACTTATACACATCTGGGTTTGGAGTCAGTAAGGATTCAGCTCTTTGGTCAAGAAACCTAGTAGGAATGAAATATGATGTCAAAGCAGTAAAAAATGTACAAAATAAAGGTAGTAATATCTGTGGCTGTAGAGCTAGGTTTGCAGGGAATTTAAATTAGGACAAGGTACAACAGGACTGATTCCCCTTTACCTTTGTGCTAATAGAGGAACTACCTGCAGGTGTTTGGGAAGTTGGGAATTATTGCAACTCCAAATAAAGGCAGTGTAGTCAATGCAATGGCTCTTTGATCTATGATGGTTAAAAGATATATTCTCCTAGAACTCCAGGCAGAGTAAAAAGAAGATATCCACTTTCAACTTTCACTTCTAATCTTGGCTAATTCTGAGAACAAAGTAACGATTTCTGAGTGATAATGTGCAGGGCTTTCTGCCTGTATGCGTGGAGAGCTGTACAAAAGAACTTGTAATCCACTTCCAAGGCAGGGGTAGCTGGAGGCGTAGGACCTGCGAACCAAGTGGGAATTAATGAATCAAAAATAACAAGCTGTGGAACTGGGATGTGACTGCCGTGCGAGCAGCTCTGTGACAGCATTAAGAGGGATTAGCTGTTGACTCGAACTCCACAGATATTCTAGTGTTCACACGCATTAATCTTTCAGATCTCTTGGTGTCAATTGTTGGCTACATTAAAAGCAACATTCATTTGCTCAGAGAAACCTCAAGGACATTTTTTATTAAAAAGGCAGATGTTGCTGGTATAAAATATTGATCCACACAAGCTAATTGGGGAGTTGCATTATTTCCTTTTCCAGGTTTAGGGATGGCATTGATATCTTGTCAGTAACACTTATGACGGAGGATGAAGGCAGGGTTCAGAGAGACAAAGAGTTGGCTCACTCTGACATCTACCTACATCTACTTAACTTTGGAGTAATCTCATTGGCCACCAGCTCCCTTGAGAAATTATTGCATGTTTTGTTTTTCATATTTTTATATTATATATTTGGTTTATGTGATACTCTGCCCTATGGTTTAGATTATTTACCTTACTACCGGACTATTTTAAATAGAGTAGAAATAGTTAAACATACTGTATAAACACCATACAATATTTAGTAACTACAACTATAATACTGTGTACGACTAATTTATCATGCTCAAATTCTCACCTGTCGAAAAGACAAGTTAAAGGGATATTTTTTTGATTGAATTTAAGTAAAATCAAAATGTCAGTGCCTGCATATACAAATGGAATATACACAAATATCTGACACACCTCAGGCTTCCTGAAATTCTTACTTAGCATAGTGTTCAAGTTCCAGTTTTTGAGAAGGTACTGTATGTCATTGATCCTAATACAAGAACAGAATATTTTTTTTTACTAATAAAGATAAGAGAGGTGGTTGTCATAATACATACTGTACAGTGTCAGTGAAGCTGTTGCTGTTTTGATTGTGTTTGAGAAGTGCAATCACAAAGAGGGAAATCTACATGAATAAATAATAAATAGGTATTCTAGGCAATTCCAAAGTGTACTATACCAATACTTCTAGTCAATCTTCCTTAATTGACAGCAGTTTGCTAGCAGCATTAACTTATTAGAGAGGTCAAATACAACTGAAATGCTTTCACGTTCCTTAGGTTATATATGGCAGCACATTTACAGGGTTGTTAGCCCATTGTATTGAAACCTGTCTTAAAGATTAAGTATCCCATCTTTAGAGCTAATTAAGGCACTAAACTTTACATTTTTCTTCTGGCGGCCTATATTTTATCTCAATTAACCTCTTAAATTTGCATGCAGGCTTGCTCTGAGGTACTGCTATGATTTCAGAGAGAGCCTTGTCTGGAAGGCACTTTAAACAGCTTAAATGCAAGTTTATCTTAATCTCTTATCTTTAAATGAAGTCCTAGATATTATGGAAGCAAAGTAATTGATCTTATTGATCCTATAATCGGTTCTACTGTGTACTGGATTTTCACACTTAAAAACACATCTATTGAAATGAATATGTTCCCCAACCAAATAAACCCTACATGTAGACATACTGTACACATGTTGTTAACTCAGGAATTCTGAATTTCACAATGTACTGTACAGTATGTGAAGGTTCCTTATGAATAAATGAGACTATACAGATTCAGAGCACAATTCAATCAATTAAGCTTAAATTACAGCATATGCTTTTAGAACATAAAATTCTTATTCAGTGTTCAATCAGCTGAGGATACTTCAGCTTTGAGAGCAGATCAGATTGAGATTTGCTTTTTGATAAGAGACAAACAGGGCATGGAATGGTCTATATTTAATGTCTAACTGCATTAGTTAAATGCCATAGTAACTGTATGATGAGTACAATAAAATCCCAGAATTGTAGAATTGTTATTTTATAAGTGCTATTCATTTCTGCATGCTGAAGCAACAATAATCACAAGCAGGGCCACATGGGACTTGCCATGAAAAACAGTCAATATTAGATTTATAGCACCTGCACTGGACTGTTTCATGAAATGGCTCTTGTTCACAATTGATTCCAAAGTGATCAATAAACATGAGAAACACTCTGTGAACACTTTAATATTAGTGCTATTACTGTTCTGAGATGTTCCCATTACAGAAGAAACCATGCCTGTTGAATTGTTGACATGATGTCTTGTTCCAGACACATCCAAGGTCAACTTTGATAGGTTAACCAATGCATTGGCATTGCATTCTTCAATATTTAAACCAGTAAAGCATCTCTGAGTCACCACTGGTCATCAGGTGCAAACATGGAAGATTAATTTGGCATTAAAAGTGAATGAAAAAAATCACACTACCGGGAATACTAAAAAAACCATCAAAATGCATCAGTGTTATGTTTATGGTTTCTTTTGTTTAATATTATGTACATGATGTATTTTAAGAGACAATATTATTAAGAGTGCCCTAAGATAAAATTCATACTCTAAAACTATGTACTGTACATTTTTCTAAGTGCTGCAGCTAAAAACAATGCACTGCATTTATATTTTTGTCACTTCTATCATTTTAATGACTTATTAGCTTCAAGACAATGCATTCCAATCAAATGAGTACGTAACAGGTTATTAACACTTCAGTGTGTCTTTTTGTTTTGCCTGCATCAATATACCTGCTCACTTGTAGGTTGTTCACTACTTACTGTACTGTTTTTCCTTCTAAATCTAGTGGTTGTAATTGTGTACCAAGATTTATTGTCATTGAAGTTAGTAATATTGCTACTGTAGTAGTACTAGATGTTTTTATTGTTGTTGTTGACCCAGGGACAGAATACTCTACATGGTATTATATAAAGATTTGTTATGCTTTGTGAATGTATTCTGAATAAGGCTTTATTTCACAATGACTATTCCCAGCAATTGAACACGAGTGGTTGTTTTACACCAACAAGAGCTTAGATTTTCATTCAGGCCCTTGAAACATTATAGCTACTTGGCAAGTTAAGGAGTTGACTCATACAAGATGAAGCAAAGGGACCCAGTTCATACTCAAACCTTGCAATAGCAGTGTAACTCATACTGTATAGAAGTCTGGTTGAAATACAATGTTATTTCATATTTTTTGTCTAAGAAAAAGTTATTATATTTGCATTGCTTGACTATACCATTCAAATATTTACCACTTTTAACAGATAAGGTAAGAGCACCATGAGAAACAAAAAAAATGATCTTCAGCACTGTAATTAAAGCAACATGGTAGGGGAGCAAGATAATGTTTATAGTTTTTTATCCAGCAAGTCCTTCACAAAACAATTCAGTATTATGTGCTGTAAAAATATTACAATATTATTGTAAGACCACTGTATATAGAATAGTGAAAACAGGGGGAAAATATGCTGAAGTACTAATTACAAAGAGACGTACAGTATGGGAAGATTCTTTTGAAAAATGAAAAGTAAAATAAAGCAAAGAAAGCATAATGTACAGTACAGTTTTACTTTGGTCACAATTTGCAATACAGGTCAGACACTTTAGAGCTTAACAATGAGTGGTTTGTAACCACTTTTTAGCCTGATCGCATTATACTGTATCTCAGAAGCTTAAGAAGTGCTGGGCCTGGTCAGTACTGATATAGGAGACTTTATTACAGGTTGAGACCTCAGCAGTTCAATTGGTGAAGTAAATTCTCACTTCTACACATTGATTATCCGTGTAATGGGACTGCTTATGCACATGTCTCCCTATAATAACGTTTAGGGATAAAAAAATTGCTATACAAATATGAAGAATTATCATCTCCATTCAAGCCACTCAATCACTCTGTAAGTGATAATACTTAATTTAATGGTATCTTCCCCTGTTATTGACTCTAATTTTGAAATTTGCTTTCAAAATCCAAAACTTTCTGGAATTAACTAAAGATTATGAATGTCTTTCATTAAGTTATGTCACAAACCATATATTTTACGTTAGAGGAGAATTACACAATATAGTTAAATCACCATCCAGGCTTAAATGAAGATTGAAAAATATGTTAGAAAAAGTTAAATCTTGTTACCCATGATTATTTAGCTACAGTATATACAGTACAAATATTAATAGCAAGTATACAGAAAGGGCATTTAAAAACAATTCATAGTAATTTCCTGGATTGCTTCTAGGCCCGCACAAAATGTAAGCATTACATGTATCTTCAGAAGATCAGATTCTATATGCAAAGTACATTAATTCCAATTAATCTGAGGTTTGGAAGTGTTTACAGAAAATTTGACCTTTGTTAAATAATTGTGGAATTTGAGTTCATGTTGCCCACTTTGTATGCAAAACCATTAAAGCAGTTTTTGTTTCTAGGGCACCTTATGATAAGCCCTCTTTCTTATTACCTTTTATAAAAATGTGAATCACTTATCTTACACCGATATAATCCTGTGCCCTTTTTAAAAAAGATATGATCTACTTTAAATGTTATTAAAATGCTGTTTTTATTTAACTCATAAAATAAGTAAACCTACTGTATACCCTACTACTGTATTTTAACTATCTAGCTTTTACTTTCTATAAACTAAGTACTATATACAGGACTGAGCAGAAATGGGAGGAAAATAGCATCTTTGTCTCATCCTGCACAGTGACCCCTGCTGTTCACTGGAAGCCAGCAGGGCTGACCCTTATTGGTAACTATACAACTGTCCTCTACTTTACACCAAAGCTTTGGTGCTAAAATTATTAAATCATAATAAAGACTTGGTCAAGCATGTCTTCAAATAAGACTCCTAGTTTCTTCCCTACTGGTGCCGAGTTGCAGTGGTAATGAAAGTTTGACAAAAAAAATCAAAGTTAGTTCAAAGCTAAGGAAAAAAATAACTTTTTTAGATTTAGGATTTAGACTAAGGATTCAGGATTAAGATTCAGAGACATACTGTACTGTAGTTTTCTTTTGGATGCTACAGGAGCATCTGATGACAGTCTTAGTAAGACACACTTCAGTTAAAAAGTATCTACCTGACATGGAAAATCAGCTGAATGGTTTTGGTTAGCATTAACTTCCAAATTCAGAGGAACTCAAAGTGTAGCAGGAACTGAGACAAAAAGGGTTTTGGGGGAAATAAGACAAACAGATCTTACAGTGATATCCTACAGTTTCTGTTTGTGTGAGCATTTTTTTCTTGGTAATGTTAAAATAATTGCTCTACATTCTTAATGATCCCCCAAGTCACACATAAGGAATTCCTGTAACTGGAGGAGTGCATTGATTAAAAGTAAGCTTCTGAAGCATGCCTCATACAAAAACTATTTGTGTTTTAAACGTAGTGTACTATTAAATGTCAAACACAATTATTTGGTACTTAGAGGAAAAAAAAACCTGTAGATGTCTTAAGATGTTACTAACCCCCTTTTCTTTTGTCTTTAATAGCATTTAGAAATATTGTCAGGAAGATTAGTTTTATTAATTAATTTTATTAATTGTATTAGATTAATGGATTAATTGTATTGATCTTAGTTGAATGCAAAAAAGAAAGAATGAAATACGTATAACACTTTATTTTTACCCAGAAGCATACTGTTGTACCAGGAAAAGGTACTGTATATACTGTGAGAAAAAAGCCTTTGGAATGTTCTAAAGGCTAATCATGTGCAAATAATAAAGAAGTGAGATAAATAATGCAGAAGTTGTTGTGCAGATCCGAATGCCAGTATATGGTTAACCAGCTGAGGAATCAGCAGCATGCCAAATAATAACAACCAAATGACCTATACAGGGCACTCCAATCCACAGAGGCTAGGTGAGAATTTATTGGAATAATATATTTCCTTTATAAACCAAATAGTATAGAACCTAAATAATTCTTATGATTTTTATATTCAATTGGAAATGAGTAATGTACAGTATATACAGTAGCTTAAAATACATTCTTATTTTTTTATTGTTTTTACATTTGTAAGATATGCCATTTGAAACTGCATTTCAGTAGTAGAAAACTACAATTTCAATGTGAAGGTAGCAGAGTAAGACATAAGACAGTGACATTTGAGAGTTGACTGTATGGCTAATTACAGTGGTAAGATGACTGTGGTTGAGGCTGAATGATTTCAGATATATTCATGAACAGAACTCTGCAAAGCTTGGTTAGAGGGCCAACATGCCTGTACAGAAATACAAGGCAGTCTGAACCTCTCTATTACCAAAGTGCTGCTGCATTAGTGGTGATAAATAGAATGGAGAAGTGTTAGTACAATGGAAACTGGAACAGATTGGGCAAGAGGCCTCGATTTATACCCATGATTAGTGGGAAAGGGAGTTCCATATGATTGTTATAAACTCAAATAAAAAATGCAATCAAAGAATTATCATCTACTGCATACTGTACATCAAATTGGTGACTATTTTAAATTAGTGGATATTCCCAACTTCAGTTTACATAAACATAAATTGGATATGGTCCTTTCCTATTTGATCCATTTACTGTATATACAGTATGATCTAGTGAGCTAAACACTAAACATAATGGGGAATCCTAACTGTATTCATCCTATTTTCATGTAGGATATACATTTAGAGTAATATACATGTATTAAATGATTGTTCTGTGGACATAGGTTTTGGTAAAACATGTGTTGATTCTGTGCCATTAAGAAAAACTGTATGTATAGCTAGAACCATTCCTCTCTTAATGCGCTTATGTTTTTCTTAGGATGTTTCTTGTTGCCTTCTAGAGTAAACAAACTTGCAAGAAAGTACACATTTTTCCTTCAGCAAAGCAGAACAGAGGAATCTACCCCAAATGGATTCATACGTTTTGTATGCACCCTTTTAGTTGAAATATAGTCAAGAAAGAAAATCTACGGAGACTTAAAGATGACCAGGCAGATTTCTAAGGAATAAAGCATATTTGTTTTTATTGAAAGTTCGGGAGTAATGAAGGCAGCTGAGCTCAATAAACTCAGCTGCTGCAAAATCTCACTAGTTCTGACGTAAGCACCCACTCTCCATATATAACAAAAGTCACCTTCTCTTCTTCCTCGCTAATTTTTGCATCCCTCTTCCACCCCTCCCCTTCTTTGCAGCTACCCATTTGGTTGCATGGGGGCCCTATCCTCCCGGTCCAATGGCCGGGAGGTTGGCTCTCAGCCAAGCGGGTTAAGCCAAGTCTTCGCATCTCAATAAACAATTCTACTTTCTCTCAATCTTTGACTCTGGTCATTCCTCGTGAAGTACAATTACTCTGACTGTGTGTAATGTTGCACTACTGAGTTGGGACTAGCAGTCAATCTTGAGCCATAGACTGAGCTTAAGTGCTGGTGGAGAAGAAGATGAATCAGGGAAACCCACAGGCACCATGCAGGGAGCTGCACAGAGCTGTGTGCACGCAGAGACCAGGCTGTGTGGGCAGCGTTTACAAAGAGGAACAGCACAGGGAGCTGTGCTGAGCACGCAGGCTTTGTGGTCCTATACCCAACTCAGGACTATGGAAGTACTGCAATGTGTGAAGACAGATAGCATGTTGTGTCAGGACCAGAGTCACAGTCCAAGATTTAAGGGTTTTGGGGGACAAGGTTAAAATAAGCCTGGGTCCAAGCCAAGATACACACTGTAGAGAAACCAAAGCCGAGTGGTGATCCAAAAGATGAGCTGCAAAGTAAGCTGAGGTCAGGATTCCAAACAAAGAACACCTAGTAAACAAAGCTAGTGACACATAGGTACAAGGACTCAAGGGGCTCAGAGACAGGACTTGGGAACAGGGATGGAGGGAAATTTAATACAGACAACCCCAAGTTCTGTCAGATCCGAGTGTTTATCCTGCGAAACACCTGGAATGTGCATGATTGTAAACCAGGTATCCAATTAATTGGTTTCTGTGGCAACTGGTGCAGGAAAACAAGCTGGTGTCTCAAAGCTAAAGTAGCTCGCCCTACTGCACGGCAGCACAGGCAGACATAACACTGTGATGACAGGGTCTATGATGATAGTTCCTGTAGAATGTTAAAAAATTATACTTCAAATCCATTTTTCTCTGGAAAAAAAATTAAAGCAAAATCTTATGATTACTGCAGATCCTCCTAAACATCCTATTTTCAGCGATAATGCTATCAATTCATTGAGGACTTCTCTGTCAGTAGACCTCAGTAGGATTTACAGTATATGCATGTTAGTCTGACTCAGAGAGTTCTGCTCCATTTGTTTCCTCCTTTGACAGTTGGAATCAATTTCTGAACAGTTCCTAGTCACACTCATTGATCTTCAGCCAATTATACTGAATTTAGTAGGAATTATCTGATGATGTTACAATGACGTTTAACAAAAATTAAACTAATTTTGAGTTGGTTGGAGCTTGTTAGTATCTTATCTCTGCTAAGGTATAAATCCTTCTGGGTGATTACTGAACCATATTCCTAGTAGATAACTACAGATAGTGATTTAACAGCCACAGTAACTGTGGGACTGAAGAAACATGTAAAAGTGGTTGTATTTGTGTAAGTCATGATGCCATGTGAATCTGAGAAATGAGGCAACGCTCTGTGGGTTTGAAGACAGCATGCTTCTTACCCTCTGGTGCTACGCACCATTTAGCCTGGTATGAGCTACTGTATCTAATCCTTTTATGCATGACTTGTTTCAGGAGTGCAGTTACTGTTAGTGTGATATGCTCTTTGATGCTCTCCGTAGTTCCATTAGTACCTGTCAGAACGATATCTTGCCTCCCAACCAGCGGTCCAGACCTGTGAACCCCATTGCCATTCTGTCTTTATTGCCATACTGTACATCATGGCTTACATCTTTGTTCCCATGGCTCCCTGATAACAGTCACTGTGTCACTGTTATTGGCTGCTCGGTAAATAATGACAAGGTGGATTGCCCTACAATAATATATTGTGTCACATGTATAATATGAAAATGTTATGATTTGACAATAAGGAAATATTGTCCTGACATTAAAAAAATGACGCAATAAAATACAGTATATTCCATGTGAGCCTTAGTTTTCAATGCTTATGCACATGGATAGTAATATAATCTGGGAGCTCCGAATGGTCCCAATGGCAACAACAGAGTTTGAACGGGTGAAAATAATAAGTTGCCCTTACGTTGTTGTTATTTGTATAGATAAGATCACTATTCAGCATCTACTCTGGATGTGCCAATATATAAGGTTAAGTTTATGGAATTATAGTTACTGTATGTCAGGCAGGTCTGAGATGTTCATTTTGCTCAAGTGTTTTTTTTAAACAAGCAATATTTTTTAGTGTACAAACTGCATTTAGTGGAGCTGTTGGAAGTTTAAATATTGTTCTGCCTTTCTTGAAATGTCTTAAACAAGTTTATAGCAGAAATTCTATTCTAGAATTATCATTTTATTGTACATAATGGTGTTGCAATTCACACAGGTTTGGTTTAGAGAAAAGTCATGAATAGCCATATTTACATATAACCAAGTTATATAACGTTATATACAGTACATACTGTATACCGTTGCATAAAGTACTACAGTATATAATAATATGCAGGGTTTTGATTTACTATGGCAATTAGAAATTTGAACAGTAAATTGTGAGAGTACTTGATGGCTTGATTACTTACTTTTAGGAAATATACAAACATTATAATTTAGTCTCACAAATGCATAACTAAATATGCAATATATAATGTATTGATAAAAAACATGCAATAAACATACAACATATTCATTAAATGATCTGCTGTAATACGAAAAGCTGATCATTCATTCAAGGATTACAAACTTCAGAGTTAAAATACATTAACTATAACATGTTATATTTTACCTTATAGTTTTTATCACATTATAATTATGTCTCATTTATATTCTCAGATACAGGTAAATATGTATTTACTATTGCGAGCTAAATATCAAATATTCAACTCTCAAGAATTCTAATGTGAATAAAGAAGTTTTATACACAAGAATCTGTTTGACAAATCCCCTCTAAGAGTTTATCTTTCCTGCTGAGAAGAATGAGCTTTCTGGGTTCATCTGTGGTCAGACTTGAAAACTGTTTGCTCTGTATAGGTTGTGTCCAGGTGCAGAGAGAAGAGAGAGAGATTTGCTTAGTGTTGCAGGACAGCTCTCCTAGAAGTATTGTGTAATTTAATTCTTTAAAACGTTGTTTAAATCAGTCTGTACGCAGTTCCTTTTTTCAGGTCCAGCCGCAAAGTAGACAGGTGGGAAAACACAATTTGTCCTGGCTATATCTTGATACTGAATAGGCTCAGAGTCCAACCACCTTATTTTATTGATCAGAGGATTCACTCTCTTAGCCTGGTGTCTTGGTGAAAGGTTTGATGCTAACTTGGATGCTAACTTTTTAGATGCTACCGTACGTCTTAGCTGGTAATGGGTTAAGGGTGTTATCAGGTATAGTACCCACCCTAAAGATCCTTCATTGGTAGACCTTCCTTTTGGTGATCAACCTCGCCTTGAACCCGTGGTTTAGCAGAGAAATGGACTACAGACTCACTGAAGCCCATCTGCACTACATATCATTAGATTGTACAGTATTGGATACAGCTTTAGTTATTCCATGGCTTAACAACAAAAGTACTATAGCTGTAAGTAAGGTGGATGCTTCAGGTCAGATTCCTCAAGTTTTGGCTCTGGAAATTTCAGAGGCTCCCTGGAGACACCCAAATGTTAAGGACTGAGCTTGTTGGAGAAGCCTGAAGGCTGAGGAGTTAGAGCTTGCTGGAGAAGTGCAAAGGCTGAGGGAGTCTGAGCTCACTGGAGTAGCCTGAAGGCCTGAAGGGATGACCTGGTGAGTATAAATGGGATCGCTAAAGTAGTGGACTGGATGTGACCTTGATAGGCAGTGCAATGGTCAGTCGTCGACCTTACTTGATCCGGCAGTGCTGAAGCAGTTGCAGAAGTGATGGGTTTGCTGACTTGCCATGGACCAGAGAGGCTGATGCAGTTGTAGCAGAGATGGGTTGCTGACTGTTAATTGTCAACTGTTAATGTTAATTAAGGACTAACTGGTGTGGAAACTGGCTGCTGGTGTATTGTGAAGCAACTGAATTGTAGAGGTTGCCGCAAGTTTTGCAGAGACAAACTGCTGGCTTGGAGCTGACTGGTAGCATTGTTGAAACTGGCAGACTGTGATCCCAGGAGACCATAACATGCTGGTGCAGGGGCTGGCTGTTGGAGTGTAGCAGAATGGAGTATCATTGGTGTCACAGCAAGGGTTTACTGCCAGCTCATAGCAGTCAGGATGGTCAAGGAGACTGAGGGAGACTGATTAAACCCTAGTGACTGCAGCAAGCCAGGTAGGCAGATTGACAGCTGGCTTGATGCAGATCAGTAGCACTGGCAGTTATATCAGAGGTTGGTTGCTGACTGGGCTGGCGGAAAGCACAGTCGCAGCAATGGCTGGCTGCTGACCAGGGGTGATGACACTGGAAATACGCTCAATGTCCAAGGCATAGACCTGTTCTGAGATACAATGTCCTTAGAGATAGTTCCACCACATCCAGCGGTGATTGTGCCGATGTCTGTGGTGCTTCAATATTTAATAACCACTGAATGAACGAGTGATTGGGTGCCCGAGTGGTAGAGGGAGGTGCTACCTGAAAGGTGGACCGACTGCATCCTTTGATCCATGTAATGACCATTATTCTGTGATTCCTAGTCTGCAAGCTGCTGCTGGCCCAGGGCATAAAGCCTTACAATATCTCTTATCACAGGGGCCTCTTAGTCATATTCCTCTGCATTTGTGCATTTGTAGAGACTCTCAAGCTGTCTTGTCAAGGCAACACAAAGAGTATTAGAAATCTTTAAAAACACCTACAGTGTAATTCTATGTGAGTAATTATGTGTACTAATATGGCTTGCCACTACAAACATAAGTAACTCTGGCTGATATGATACTTAAAGAAATAATGCATAGGCTTAAAGTTAAATAACATTAATAACCAACTGAGAGAAAAAAAAGTCATCACAAACATAGTAATCTGTTAGAAAAATAACATGAATCCCACCTATGCATCATATTAGCCCTTTCTGTCAGAGGACCTATAAATTCATCTCCATGCTATCATTCCCCATGCTGCAGACACAGGTGTGTCTGTTTCACAATAAAAACAAGACCACATTGAGATGTGGATATTGGGTAGTTGGTACTAGGGGAGCACTCACTCATTCACTATATTCATCTCATGCTCTTAGTCTTTGGAGCCCTTAGAAAGTTGTGTTTAACAACCTTCAGCTTGGTTTCATCTTGTTCTGCTCTTCTTCCATACAAGACCTCATCGACCAGACGAAATCGTGAATAAGCAAATACTGGAATGTTAAATTCACAGATGTCAGGACCCTACTGTGCTCATTTTTCATTACAGTTTTTAATCTGAACTTGCTAACAATGTCTTTTTGAGCTGAATACACTTTCTGCCAATCTTCAGATGTTTGAAGCTCCTTTTAAAGTGTGATAAAAGCAAATTTGCTGTGACAAAGTATTATAATGTAAATTAGTTTGGAGAATTTTGTTTTGCTTAGAAAATAATTAAACTACCCTGGGATCATGAAGAAAGGTATTTAAGATGTGCTATTATGTGTTGGTACAGTAGCAAAACAGAAGGCTGCCAAGATATTTCAGTGCAGGTAATCATTTCTTGCAGTTTCCCAAATTTAGATCATTTATATTTTATAAACATATTTGGAGTATAATTATATGAACTCTATGTCTGGTTTTGAGTAATTGTACCTTACAGTGATCCCAGTCGTTCAGAAAGAACAAGCTTCTTTAAAGTATGATTATTACTTTTTTAATTTAAAAAGTCTCAAAAGTAACTCATTTAAAACATTGTGTGTCAGAACAACATTAAATGAAAGAAATGCTATTCCTTTTTTTCCAGCACAATTTTTTTTTCTGGCAGGAAGAATACCAGATATTTTCCAACATTCATGTTGGAATTAATAATAAAATCACAGGGGGGTTTCAAAAGATTTACGGGGAAAAAAACATTGAAGGTTAATGGTATTTTGTGTTTTTATCTCTTTAAAATTCAGCTATGCGAGACTCATTTGCAATTGCCTTGAATATTTCGTTGTGTTTTATTAAGTTCCTGTACTAATTTACCACTGTTGTTTGCAAGACTGTATCATATTGTTTTGCACATACAGTAGGCTCTCCTGTGCCGGCATTGGTAGTCCAGGTGGACAATTATAGTTGCCTTTTCTCCTCTGGTGTTCTCTTTCAGGCTGGCATCATTTCCTTAATTAAAAATCATATAGCCAAAGATATTTGCCGCTTAATAAAGAGTACTATAGTACTACAGGAACTATTTATTAACGCAAATTTTTAATGTTAACATTATTTTTATTGACAAGGTATTGCATAGCAAATGTGTCTTGCTTTGCAACAGTTTGCTTATACTGTACACATACTGTGAGCAATGACTTTATGATTTCCATCTTTGGAAATAGAAAAGAACCAAAGGAGATTGGCTAGTGTAAACAATTGTCTGAAATACTGTATATGACATGTAAGGTTTGTGAAATGTACTACATTTTGTTATATAAGAACATATTGTTAAAAATCCTTGTTTAGAACACTGTGAAGCACCAGCACACCTAGTGGCTGCCTATACAAACTTATTAAGTTGGCTGTTAGGGATTGTCGAAATGTCTTTTACCAAGGTCACCCACATCTTCGGAGAAATGCATCTGACACTTGGAATACAAATATTTACAGGAGCTCCATGAGTTTCTCTAACACTTGGTCTGTTTACTGATGCCAGGGAAATGTGTTTAGAGTTATTGCAATAAAATGCTAGTTGTGTTTACCTGGTCAGATCACAGTGGTTGTCCACCAGTTGTGTTTATCATTAAAATCCTCAATAAAAGCAGTATTAGGTTAAGGGATGGATTAATTTGAATTGAAAATTAGTGCCGATTCACTTTGATGACTAAGAATAAAGTGGATAGTCCCAGCCCAGGCCACAGAAGCAATTACTTCACTCCATAAAACCATACATAATTTACCATCCTTAAACAGTTTTTTGACCAGTTACATTATCATGTTATTCCACAATCTATCTGTTGGATGATGATTGATGCAGTGCTGTCTTCTTTTGCTGTTATTCTTTTTGACATTTGATTGCCCAGGCTAATAAACCCTTCTAGATGAAAAACATTTGACAAGTTTTCTGAAAGTACACATTCTAGATCATAGACACACTAGTGTTGCAGCATAGTTTTATTGCCTTTTGACCCATCCACCCATCCATCTACTTACCACTTCATAAAATTCAGAGTTATGCTGTATGCTGTATTTCTTTGGTTATATACATTGAATGATACTCCATAGATACAACATGTTTGTGCTGTATGTTTGTACCAGTTTTAACTTTTAATTAATTACTATTTGGCAATGCTGAATTTGACACAATATTTGTCGCAGGACTTTAAAAATCTGGTTTCTAAATCCTATGTCCACAAAAATCAGAAGCATTCACCCACTTTTATAAGACCTCTCCCTGCTCTGTAGCTGTGAGCATAAAAAGCATCCCCATTAAAATACACCAGGACTTTAAATTATACATGGAAACTTCCCTGTAATGGATCTTTTCAAGGTGCATTCCCATCACTTTTTCATATCTCTTGCTTTATTGAACAAGGGTCTTGGTCTAACTAAACTCCCAGATGCCTTTTATCTAATGAAGAAGTTGGTGTGGAACCTTTTTTAGATGCAAACTTAATATTTATAGGCAGATCAAGTTGTAAAGTAGTAGGAATGCCATGGAAATTGGATAAATTCAGATGTGTTTTTAATTGTGAAATGTCAAAAGCAGATCTGGAGCATCCTTTCTATTTAAAAGTAATCTGCATTGCTCATTTTTAAACCTGAACAGACATTTTGTCTGTTTATAATAATAATAATAATAATAATAATAATAATAATAATAATAATAATAATAATAATAATAATAAAGCACTTGTGTAGCCCCCACATTGATGATGCTACGGCAACCAAAATGCATCAGTACGCACATCAAAGATCAGGTATTAGTAGAGAGAATACTAAGGGCCAGGCACTGGGGTAACATTCCTACTCACCCTACCAGCAGCCATATCACCCTGCAACTCACAATTGGCCACGCACTGAAGCTAAGCAGGTGTGAGCCTGGTCAGTACCTGGATGGGAGACCTCCTGGGAAAAACTAAGGTTGCTGCTGGAAGAGGTGTTAGTGGGGCCAGCAGGGGCCGCTCACCCTGCGGTCCATGTGGGTCCTAATGCCCCAGTATAGTGACGGGGACACTATACTGTAAACAGGCGCAGTCCTTCGGATGAGACGTAAAACCGAGGTCCTGACTCTCTGTGGTCATTAAAAATCCCAGGGCGCTTATTGAAAAGAGTAGGGGTGTAACCCCGGTGTCCTGGCCAAAATTTCCAATTGGCCCTTACCAATCATGGCCTCCTAATAATCCCACTCTATGAATTGGCTACATAACTCTGCTCTCTTCCCCACTGATAGCTGATGTCTGGTGAGCGTTTTGGCGCACTATGGCTGCCATCGCATCATCCAGGTGGATGCTGCACATTGGTGTTAGTGGAGGGGAGTCCCCATTACCTGTAAAGCGCTTTGAGTGGAGTGTCCAGAAAAGCGCTATATAATTGTAAGCAATTATTATTATTACTCTTTTCCAGAAACATGACGACAGAGAGTCAGGACCTTGTTTTTACTTCTCATCCGATGGATGGTGCCTTTTTTACAGTATATAACATCATTATAACTGAAAACCTAACAAGCGTTTTTTTTCATTGTGCCTAGAGAGCAGGATATGGGCAAACACGCTCAATCATTCCTGAGTCTAAAATACCTATTTTTATTATTTTCTACAGTGATGAGCCAGGCATAATCCAAAGTACAAAGCAAGTACTCGTGAAAACAGGAGGATTACAAAAAATGAGAAATAATAGAAAAGTGGTGACAATGGGAGCTGTAGCTCCAGACAGCCACGGCATGTACTGTACAGACCTTCTCTTCTGTTATGGTACAGGTATGATATACTGTAGCTGGTATAGGACACAAAAAATGGTTGTGTCCTTAATGCACACAGAAACCTTGCTCAGTTAGTAATATTCTATATTAAATCATTTTCTTTACACAATTCTGCAAAAATGCTTAGTCTTTAAGTAGTTAATTTCTTTCTTTCATTCTCAATAATCACTGATGTTTCAAGTCATGTAGCGATCCCATCTTCAATCCATAAGAATAAAGAAAGAATATAATCAAGATATTTCAGCCGTTTGAAAGAGTAGGAGTTACAGTATAGAAAAGAACAAAGACGTGAGGAAAAATATTGAAATATGCAACACTGCACTATAATTTCAAAATGCACAATACCTTAAAAGATAGTCTCATGGAACAGTAGGTGAAGGAGGCCACAATCTGTATTTGTTTCAGTACATGTCCTATGGAATTTTCAGAATTAAGTCTTTTCTGTTCTGTCTTTCAGACTTCCTCTGTCAACACATTGCTTAAAGTAATGATAGAGGAGAGGTATACTGTGAATTCTGTATCTTCTCCTGCTCTTAATACTTCTCTGCCTTAATGTAAGGATGTTTTAACGATGATTCTGCCTATAAACTTTAGAGTGATTGTTAAAAAAGTATAGTAAATTAACATGATTTACCAGGAAGTTTGGAGCACACATTGTTTTATCAATTGGCAGCTTTGTTTCCATTTGTGTTGCTGATTAATAAAGTTTCACTGTGTTTTTGTTTTACAAAAGTAAAAATAAATATGCTTTTGCTTGTAATTTTGTTTACCTGTAAAAAGTCCTTTTGAGACTCCTTCAGGTGTGGGAGGCAGGACTAAATCCTTAACTATAAACTGTACATATGGTACAGTATGTAACACTTCAATCTAATGATCACAGCCATGCAAAATTTTAAATGTGAGTTTGCCTTAATTAGTATATTACTTGGAAACCTGTTGTTAACCTGATTTATTTTGCATCCTGTAGCAAGTGTTGAGATTGTTGTATCTTATGGAGAAGCTTCATAAGAGCTATAAATAAAGCTGTGTTTCTTTTAATTTCTAATTAATTAATTAGATGGTTTTGAATGAAGCTGTCATTCACAGTCAGTTAACAAACCTTAGGAAATAAAAAGCAGATCTAATATCAAAATACTAGTAATTTAAATGCATACATATCACTGGGACTTGTAGTGTCTTATCCTTCTTACAGTACTATAGTATTCCTGAAAACACTGCAAAAATTAAATCTGTTTCCAAGACTACACACCAAAATTAATTCAAAAAATATTGTTTAATTTATCTACACTTTGCAAAGTTGCTTTTTTGCAGCAACAGGGACACATACTGTATTAAAAGATAAGTTAGAAGGCTACCTGCGTTTGAACAATTTATAGACAAGTCATACTATCTTAAATTAACTTTTCATTTTTTCAAGCTTTTACCAGACTTCTCTCTTTTGTGTTATATTGTGTGACTGCCAATGAGCTCTTCTGAGCTCTTGACCTTAGAAGGTTAAACAATTATATTAAAAATGTCCACGTTTATTCTGTTCTGATGAGTAAACAATATGTTTGAGTTTGTATATGTAAATGGGCTATTTAAAAATTAATTGACAATGTTCATCACAAAAATAGGCATATCGGGTGTTCCGTAAGTTTTCGAGTCAGTTCTGCAACCATGTTGTCACGCCCTCTGCAGCCAGAGGGCGCTCCTTCTCTGTCCTGTCCCTAGTTTCCGGTCTGCTGTCCTTCCTGTCCCTCTCTTTCCCTTGGGCTATATATTTCCGGGTCTTGCACTCTGTCCTGGCTCAGCAATGATGTTCGGATGTCCTGAGACCCGCCTAGCACCAGGGCGCCCCACGTCTGCTCCCTGAGGGCATAGGTTTCTATACGGCATTCCTGAACTCTTTGCACTAATGAGCCCGGGCCTTTTTCCCGTCTCGCCGCTACGCATATGGGTCTTTTTCCGCTCTCCTGCTCCCCACGGTTAGTCCCTTTGGACGTCCGTGACACATGTGCTTCCACCGGGTCAGGTTTTATGACAGGTATGGTATGAAGTTTCACTGCGTGAATCATGTCCAGAATTAAAGGCAACAATTTATTATAGCTTCACCCTGATAAGATTGATATAATAGTTGGTTCTTCATACCAGATTGTAAATGTGAAAGTCCTAAATTGTAATCCCAGAGATTATCTGAGAGTCATTTTTATCTGTATAGAAATCTGTGTTTTCTGACCCAAACTAGAGTTTTGAAGAACATATTCACAGTGCTGCTAAAAAGGTGTGAGTTTTCTACCTGCATATTATTGCTCAAATTCAGTTTTTTCTTACCCAGTTGGATATAGAGGCTTATATATTCTTTAGTTTTTTGCACACATCAACAAAACTAATGGTTTGCCCACTGGTGTTTCAAAAGGTGTTCTTAGGTGTGATGTATTCAGAACTCAGCCTGAATTCTAACACAAAATAAATCCTATGTTTATATCAGTTCAGACCTAGCTTCTCTGCATTGGCTCCCAGTGGAGTTCAGTATGAAATATAAATCCCTACTTCTAGGTTTTAAAGGCTCTGCATGGGTTAGCAAAAAAACTAGATAGCATTCCTAGTTTTATCTAGCATTTTATTTTCAAGCTCCTAGAACAGTGACTCTGTTAGAATTTCTAAATATAAATTGAAAACGTATGTTTTCCTTAGCTTTTGCTGTATGATCTTGTTATTGTTGTGTCTTTTGCATTATGATGTCATTTTATATGCTTTAGCTGCTTTAACAGTTTTTTATGCACTTTGAGATTTGGTGTTATAAAAAAATAGAGTGCTATTAAGAATAAGAATAAGGTATGGCTAAGGTTCTTGTTGTTTCCTAATATAGTCTCCAGTACACGTTTCTCAACAATGTAACTATTATAACTGCAATCAGGAGAAAGGAATAACCATTTCAAAGTAACATTCAGGGAATATGCTTTAACAGAGTTTCCCTTGCAGGATTTGATGCTTACTTCACTTCCCGAACACTGGAGAATAACCGGAGAAATGTTTGGTTTGCTGAATACTGGGAGGAGAACTTCAACTGTAAGCTGATGAGCTCCTCAAAAAAAGAGGATACCAGTCGCAAATGCACAGGTAAGACACTTGAAAAAAGCAAGACAATGATCCATTTTTGCAGCTGAATTT
Source organism: Lepisosteus platostomus (assembly GCF_059453375.1). Taxonomy (NCBI): domain Eukaryota; kingdom Metazoa; phylum Chordata; class Actinopteri; order Semionotiformes; family Lepisosteidae; genus Lepisosteus; species Lepisosteus platostomus. Next base: position 58,989,837 of record NC_142616.1, read on the forward strand.
AAAATAAATATTGTTTGTATCAGATTATGTGGACAACAGGAAACCACGTTAGAGACCAATGTGTTTGTTTTTTTCATAAGGTTTTCTATTTTGGCAGTCAACTTTTCTGGCATATAACAGAAGTCAGTTTTGACGTATAAAAGAAGTGCAGCAAAACGCAATTTATTTATCTTAAACATTTTTTGCATGTTTCATTGTATTGCTCAACATGTCGTAAACCGATTGTTTTCACATAGTACGTAGAATTCTTCTTCTAATAACTACTGTATGGCTGTCTTTCTTTATTATATTTTATGTAAAGATAAAAAAAAAATATTTCCTTGAATTGGTTTGCACTACTGTTTGCAGATACAAAATATTTTTTCTAGTACTGTACTGTATATTACACTGTATGTATCTAGTATTAAATATCTCATTCATAGCTATGATGTTACACTTCTTTTTTACATCTTTTTGTTGCTTCCCTTTGTTTTTTATCTTTTTCTTCACATACACATATGCAATTGTGTCTCCTAAAATCATTTTTTTTAAGTGTGCTGAATTATGGCTTATGTAAAGCATTGGCCACAGTATTTTTCTGATTTGCATAAACTACCTATCATTTACTTAAATGACTTAAAGCCTGCAATTTATATTGCCTTGACTTGTAGCAATAATGCTATATCTGTCCGGGCTGTGATCATGGAATAATTTGTTTGTGCAAGCTTTATTTTTAATTGAAGGAAATGGATTTTCAACACTTTTTATGACGCTTTGAACATCTGCTCTGTGGACTAGTAATATAATGTTCAAAGGAGTGAAGGGCAATAAACAATAAACAATAAACAATATTTAGAAATTAACGAGCAACAACCAATAAGGTATTCTGTCTCAGTAAAATATTAACTGAATATATAGTACAAGACATTTACCTGACTAATCAAAATATGAAACTTCTAATTCAGCACTGACCATTCTTATAGTGTATATACTGTATAGTACATGACTGATATGGACATACTGTATGAAAAAGCAACCTTGCTAGAGATTTAAAATGCCCTCAGAGATCCCGCCAGAGCTCAAAGTAGTAATTATTTTTGCAAAAAACCTACAACCATGATGTCAAGAATCAGTATTAAATCTTCTTTGATCAAGTTTTCATATCTCCCTGTTCTGTTGGATGGACTAAGGTTGATGTAGCAGCAGGAGTTGAGTTAATCTATTTTGAAGATATCAGTGAGACCTATGAATTGGAAAATCTACAAAATAAAACTCCTTCTTAGTCATCTCCTGCTTTAGTCATTTCTGAGAAAATGAAGTCAATTTAAAGGAGGAATTTCAAAACATCACAATAGGTACAGGGAAATAACACTGTGATGCTTTACAGTGATGCTTTCCTAATGGATAGTCCATTCAGGGTATTCTGCATTCCTGCTGAAAGTTAAATTCAAAATTCAAAATTAAATCTTCATTTCTTACTCAGAATAATAAAGACATTTCAATCTTCAGGTTTTCTCTTTTCATTATTTTAATAATTAACATATGGTATGGGGGAGGTTTTTATTGAATTTAATGTCTTAGTGAGTCATACAATTAAGCACTTATAAGCTATGAAATACTTTTTTTATTTATTTTGTCATCTGATTTTGTGGTGATGAAGTTTAATTTTGTTTATTAAAGCAATTTAATGTTAATGGACAAAGGAAGGAAAATGGCAATTGATTTAATAAGGAATAGTATAGTCAGGCATTCAGAGTTTGTTTGGTCTCTTTCAACTTCTGTCTGTACTGACCTCTTTAGTATATCCCCTGCATCTCAATCTTGACTTTCTGCCAATCAGGTAGAGTAAATCAGTCCTAAACTGAAATATTGGTTTATTTTACTCAACAGCACCAATAAATATTTATTCAACAACATACTGTATGACCTAGAAGTTTAGCCATTAATTTTAGCTAAAGAAGGTATATTACAAACAGACTTGGAACTACCTGGAACAAGTCAGTGTTTTTATAAAGCTTATTTCTCAAGCGCCCTGCAATAAATTTATATACAGTATTGACCCAAAATACCACGGATTCACATGGTGAAATGTATTAAATGGAATGAGGAAAATCAAAAAGAAGTCTAAGGGTGGTAGTGATTGTGGCATAATCATATTAACTTTGCTAAAATGTATTTTTCTGAATATGTGTCAAGGGTTGATGGATCTAAGGAATAGGACAATTTAGCTGAAAATTCTCAGATGATCAATGGTTACATTAATAACCAAAGAACCTGGATTATCTTAGTTATCATAGAAAAGGCTGTGAAGCCCTTCTCTAAATTAAAATCCAATGGTAACCCAGTTATGCTCAGATAAATATTGGAGGGCTTTTAGTATCTTTAATATTTTTAATGAGTGCTCTGAAATAGTTCTGTGGTTAAATTTTAATGAAAGTGGTACACTTGAGAGTTCTTTTTGGGGACCAACATGTGTGTCTTTTATTGACTTTTGCTTGGTATTTCTTTGAGTACTCCATTTCTGTCATTATTAAATGGTAATTTGGAAATAGTTTTTCCTAATCGCAGGCTTATTGACTGACTGTTAGAAGAAATTAAAATGAGAGTATTCCAGGTCTCCTATTTTGACCTTCTGTGAGACTGCTTGTAGTGAAAAAAATCACCTTTGCTAAGATGTCTTGACCTACTGTAAAAGTCATTTTACTGCACCAGCAAGCCAAACAAAAGACACCACTTTTTCTTTTTCTGTAAGAGCCTGCAGAATTCCTGAATTTTTTCACCTTTTTTCTGATCTCACACAAGCCATTTCTGCTTCCCTAAAAATACTATTAGTTCACTCCATTAGTTTACAGAGACAAGGTAGCCACAGGCTGTTACTGAAGCACTGGGAAGGTAGTGGTTTGGTCGATGGGAGTTGGCAGTAGTAAGTACCTACTGTACAGCAGCATTCATGTGGGTCTCCTGTGGCTAATTAAAAAAAACTTCTTTGTCATGGGGAAAGTTGAAGCTTCCCATACCCTGATCACGGATGGTCAGAAAGTAAGCACATTCAAGTGTCAAGCTGATTTTCAGAGTAAGCTAAGATGACAGGTGATTTTTAAAAGCTGACATAATGCACACCTGGATGCTGTCATCAAGCAACTAGAGTCCTTCAGGCTGAAGAGAGACAAGGCAACTTGTGTCTGTAGTATTCCTTTTGTGATGTGGAAAAATTGAGAAAAATCAATGCACGGCTGCTACCTGTATAGAGCAATAATGTCATGTTTTGGTCCTCATTACATCATTTAATTTAGTTAGTATTGATCATCGTTTATTTTAGAATTTAGTTTACATAGATCAAAAATAGGTTTTCATTTTAAAGCTAGATTAGTATGCCACAGAATGGATTTAGGACTGTAGATCCTTTACAATGATCAGGATATTAAGGATATACTGTACATATCTTGAGATTTTTAAACCAGTAAAATACATAATGGAGCTTTTTAAAATAATTCATTTTTAACGCATGATTATCAGTCATTCTTTGTAGCCTTTCTGGAGACTACTCTGAAAGATTATGAGAAATCTAAAATGAAATAGAAATGTTTTGTTATCCAATTGTTGAGTACAACTTTTAAGGAATGAGATGAGGGTGGGAAGGCAATTACTGTAGTTTCGCATTAAGGGGACTGACAATACCGTAACAGATCATCTGTATAATGGTTATAAATACAATGCATAGTACAAGATGAAACCAATTAAAATTGAAATATATTGAATGTACATGATATAATACAGTATATTGAATTATTTGATGGGACTCAGTTAAACATTCAGTTCCCTCACTGGTTTTCTGTACACTAGTCCAAAATATTTAAAACCTTGAAACTATTCTCTTACAAGATCATAGATTTAAAAAAAAAAACACATCAGCACATACACACAAAGCTCTCTCACATTCACTAGTTTTACCTGTCAGATACACACAAAATGCTCTTACTGTACATTCACTAGTTTTACCTCTCACATACAGTGTTTTATGTATATGTGCGAGGTAAAATTAGTGAATGTGAGAGTTTTTTGTGTGTATATGAGAACAATTTATGTGTGTGTGAGAGGTAAAGTTTGAACAATGGCCTAAATGACACCTCATATAATACTGTCCCTTGAAATCAACAACTATACAGTATATGTATTAACACATATAACCCTAAGATCTTATCTGAAGTCCCTGAAGCTTTGAAGCACTTTTGTAGGTCTTTAACTGTCATGGTAATTGCACTATTTATGCAATGAATTCAATAGGAAAGTTTGCCATGGCAAATGTACTTCATTCAGAAAATATCATAGCATCAGTCATTGTACAAGATCAAGTTGAATGCTATTGCTATTCACTGATTAAAAAAACCACAAAGGCCTCTTTGCAAATGCCAAAAGGGTTGATAGTAACAGTCTATGGAGACAATGAACAAATAATTATTGCTCTCACAGCTGAGCTTCAGTACTGGGGATGTAAAAGGCCTTGTGCAGCAAACTCCTGTGCCTCCAGGTGTGATGTGTGTGTTGCCCAATTTACATGCATCAGGGGACAGTGAATGACATGAAGTGGAGCATATGCTCTTGTCTCCATACTTCTGGACATCAGGGAGGATTACACAGATTGAGAACACATTAATACAGGCAATTTATTAGTTCTGACAGCTGTATTTACTTTGTTGAAGTGGCCCCATTGCTGGCCTTTTCTTTTTCATGTTCTCTCGATTTTTTTTTTAGTAGATTTCAGTTTCCTTTCCCTTCTGCTTGATGGGAGAAAAAAGGTAACAAACACAAGGAAGCCATTCAGCCCATCTAGTCCATTTGATTGTTAGAAGTTAATTGATACAGGGATATCATCTAGCCATCTTTTTGAAAGACACAAGTGTATCAGCTTTAACCAATACTGGCTGGGTAACTTATTCCATACTCCTCTGAACCTTTGTGTAAAGTGCCTTCTCTTCTCAATTTTAAGACATGATCAAGGAACTGTAGAGTTGTAACTCTTTGGGCAGCAATGATCTTATTTTTCCAATGATGAGATAGTGATGATTCTTGATTATTTAACTACTGTATGAATTTAGCTTAAACATTTACATTTATTAAAATATGACAATTAATATGAGACTAAAATAGTTTTTCCAATAAAATACCACAATCCAATAGTTACTAATAATAGTTAACTAATAGGTTTATTCCATGCTGAGAAGTGAAGAAAGAAAACACATTTTGGCTGTGGAGCCTTCTTCAGGAACATGCTGTAGTTAACTAATAATTATGTTAAAAATAAAGTGATTGTCACGCCCAGTACACCTAGAGGGCACTCTGCTTTTCTCCTGTTCGTAGTTCCCTGTGATTATTCATGTTCTTCTGGTGTGTCTTGTTTATAGCCTATTTACTTCTTGCTTCTGCTCTGCTACTCGCTCAGCATTGAGGTTCAGATCTCCTGAGCCCTGACTAGCACCAGGTCACTCCTGTCCATGGCCTGAGGGCATAGGTTTCTATATGGCATTTCCTGAACAGCTGAGCCCAGGCTAACCTCCGTCTTGTCGCTAAGCATAGGGTGTAACGAACAGTTCTTTCCGGACCCTATGCGGACGACACAGTCCGACGGAGTGGGGAAACACTGGGGAAACGTCATGCAGGAAAACGGGGCTGAAGACAAGGGGGCGTGTCCAAGGTGCGCTGGTGCACTGGGGAGGTTTGGCCGAGGCGAACAATCCGAGAGTAATCCTTAGGGAAAATCCAAAACGCAAGGGTAAGTCCAAAACCAGGAGATCCATCAAAGGAAGGAATTAAAAACCAAGAAGGCCGGGTCGGAACCGGCGGGCGGGGAACAGGAACGGGAACCGAGGTTAAAACCTTAACGGGACCAGGTGCTTCCTGGTCCCGGACTCGCACGATATGGAAATCAGATGCAGAGCCCGGATGAGCGTCAGCGCCTGGCTTTTAAGGTGGGCTAGGTAAAAGGGATCAGGTGCACAGAATGAAGTCTTTAGTGAAAGGGCTGGAGCACCCTTAAGGAGGGGGGACTATAATCGTGACATAGGGTCTTTTTCGCTCTCCTGCCATTCCACAGTTCGTCCTTTCTGACATCTGTGATAGTGATCTGTTTAAGCTATCTACTGTACACATCAAAACATACTAAAACGAGAGAAATAACCACATCATAATTTAAGAATATCAAATCAATCAATTAATAGAAAGACCGTTCTGCAGCAGATGTCAACATGATGAGGAATTCCATGGTTTCCAATGGAATGTCAGAATCATACAAAGGCCAAATGTGACAGAAGTGATCAGTCACGGTGGGGGCACTAAAAAGAAGTTTCAATGGAAAGTAACTGAACTATATTTCATATTATCACTCAGATGAATTTTAGTGGGACTGTGGCAAATAGAAAAGGAAATGTGCCGCCTTGAACACTTCATTAATCCTCTGCTCCACCTTGTCATTCACATCTTAATAAAACAGTGTACGAGCACTATTTTGAGTGGTTGGAGGCTGTACATTTTTAAATCAATTTAATCCTGCTTTGGTAACCATAACAGTCTGTTAAGAATAATTTGTTTTTGAGCAACTCATGTATGTTTATTATACCCCTATAATACCAATTTGGGATCAGTAGGTTTTACTCAGCTGGGCTCCATGCTTCAATCCTTGTTCTAGCTACAGGATACAGTAGATGCATCCTCTGAAATGTTTGTTTGTCAGGGCCCATTTCACATGCTTCTCAACTTTCAGTTCAGATTTAAATGTCAGGGTTGCTCTCTGCAGACTTTATATGCAGCACATCGTCTTAGATCTTAAGAAATACCTATCAGGAAAGCTCACCCTGCTGGTTAATCTATTAGATAAAAGAAAAAAAGTGATTGAGTGTAGTTCTACTAGTGATTATCAAAGAAATGTAGCACAAACATGTTTTTGCCTATCACAAAGGAAGGTTGTAGCTTGGGGACAAAATATCAAACTATTTTTTTGTGAAAACAGTGGAACAAAATATTCATACAAGAGGTACATTTGGTACCGTTTTTTATGATTTTATCATAATTATTATTTATTTCTAGCAAATTAGTCTTGAAAAGTCCACTCCTCAAGATTTATAATGCTAAAAGAAGACTGAAAAGACTTAAAAAGTCTGTTTAAAAAGTTTACAGAACAGGATGAGTCATTTATGCATCAATAAATTATGTACTGTAATTCAAATGGTTATTTACTGTAAATAAACTTTAGGAATATTTACTCCTTCTACATAAGAATCATAAATGAGTGACACCACTAATCTAAATGAAATAGATTAGTGAAAGCATGAAATCATGCTAATATCCTGTAGCCTGGATTTAAATACCAGAGCAGCACCTGTTTGAGACTGAGTTTGATTTAGACTCAAAATTAAACTTAACATACAATCTTTGAAAATAGGTACTCTGTATCATAAGTCCTTCATTATCAAATACAAATAAGATAAAGGTACAGTATTTACTGTACATTTGTCAGCTACTGCATTTTGTTTGTCCAGTATAGTAAACTCTCAGTGACTGACTAATTGGGGCGAAGGGGTGCCTGTTAAATGTCTGTTACAATACATTACAAATTTCAAATGTATACAGTATGTACAATATATACTGTATATATGCTCTCTGGTTCTTTAGACAAATTTTTTAACAATTTCAAACAACACATTTAATGTGTACTGTATAAAATATGGTAATCCATACAGAACACAACACCAATCATAAGCAATTGATCTACTATACCTCTATAGGGCACTAGTGATATTTTTTAATTTTAAACCAAAGCAATATTTATTTAGCCCTTGTTTTATTATTTGTGTATTCCCATGCTATTGCAAGGAAAATCTAGTTAAAAATTCTGATTTTACAGACATAATTGTCCATTAAATCCAAAATCCGTTAAAGCAAAGTCTGTTAAACTGAGGGTTTAGTGTGTTGTGAGCACTCAGCAGCACTGCTCAGCAATCTATAAAACAAATAGGTATTGTGTGGGCTTAGATTTATTCTTGAAAAGCTCTATCTCCTGCTTTTGACCTTATTCAGCCTCTGCCAATCTTCCCACGTTCATCTTTTCATCATAATTACATGGTATATTTATCTTTGTTTCACAGGCATGTGGATCAGTTCTATTTCCATTGACAAGTGAAGGAATAAAATCAAGTGAAGATAATGCCACTGACAGGCTTCACCATTTTACCACAGAGCATTAACAGTCACATTTCTTTTTGTGATTGCTAGAATATTCCTCCTTCCTTCGCCTAATCATGTATTGTGTATGTTCCTTACTTTTCAAAACAGAGTTGGATAAAGAGCTCTCCTTCTGTCAGAGCTTAATTTTGCTGTTCCTTTACATAAGTGAAACCCAAGAAAGTCACACCACTCATTTCCAGTTAATGATTCTTATTAGAAATCAAAGGCCTATTTGTTTCAAAGTTGTGACATCTATAATAATTTATATCCTTGAATCACTTAATGAAATTGTCCCTCAACACAGAAGCAAAAGTGTGAACCATCTGAGAAGAAATGGCCGCCAAAAAGGGTACTCATCTACTAATGCAATGTCTCCAAAGAAGATAATCATGACGATGAGTGCTTCTAGTGCGAAATCTAGAAATTAGAGTGACTACTCTGAAAAAAAGTTGAGGTTCACCTTCAGGAACAATGAGATGAGAGCTGGTTTCTGGGTAACTGTCCGTCATATTGTCAACATGGCTAATGTGTCCTTACAGATTTGTAGCAAAGGATGGGGTGTGAAAATACTAAAGAGGTTACTGGAAGAAGAAACACTAGAGTGTTTAGCAGAGCTAGAGAATTAAAATGACTAAGACTGAACAATGGTGTGTCATGGCTATGGACCTGCACTGTTCGGGGAGTTATGGATTTTTTTCCCTGTAAGGCTGAAGTTGACAATTTGTTTTTCACTTACTTACAAAGAAATCAATGCTGTACCAAGTTGTAAAAATCTATTGTGTATTTGGGAGACTTAAAAAAGAAGACATTGACTCATGGAAACCCTTATTTTCTATTTGTATCAAATAAGGCTCACAGCTTGTATTTTCATAGAGTGAATTGGGAAGGTTTTGCCTGCAGCTTTATGAAGCCCATTTTAATTATTTATATCCCCTGCTGCTTTCTAATAGGCAAATCAAACTTTTTTATGGAAAGTAGAACAAAAAAAGTTGTAGTGCGTCAGCAGAGAGAACTTTGGACTCTACAGAACTCTCAGAGATTGATTTAATTATTTCTGGATTGGTCTCAAAGTGTGTCAAACTAATATTTTATTGTTTTTTCACTGTTTGACAAATACAGTATATGAGCTGTTATAGGAATGCACAGATTGGCCAGGCTATGTTGTCTACATTTATCTTTAAAATAAGAATAGTATTCAATAACAACAAGATATTGAATTATTATTATTATTATTATTATTATTATTATTATTATTATTATTATTATTTCAATATTATTACTGGTTGTGGTGGTGGTGGTATTGGTGTTGTTGTTTGGACCCCCAAATTTGAAAAAGCTGACCGACTGGTAATTTTGACAACAATGTGCATGCATTCTCAGAAATGTCTACATCTGGCCATCTGTTTCTCTCTCTGCAGGCAAAAAATGCCAATGAGAGTGGCAGAGTGGACTGTCACAGCAAAATCTTAGGATCCCAGGTGGCTCAACTTGACAGGTTGCTGGGATTTGCACTGCTATCAGTGAAGCTCCCATTCTCTTTTGAACTACTGTGGCTTAACATGGTAATGATGGTGATGATGCCTCTTGGAACTTCTAAAGCAAGATGATTAATAGTTGGAGATTCCAGGGTATAGGATGCTTTAAAAAGATTTTAAAAGAAAATGGCTGTTCAAGTGTAAAAGACAAAAAAGCAATCACAACAACAAAGGAACCTTTGGCTAATTAAGCATCAGTTTAAGCGTGATGTTTATCACAGTATATAATGACGTAGCCCACATTCAAACCAATGAATTGGACATTAGGACTCATCCTGCACTGCTAAGGGGTGCTTTATTGCTGAGACACGTTTTAAAACAATACCATAGAATAATAATAATAATAATATTTCCTAAATATCTGATCCTGCTTTGAAATCTCGATGCATTAACATTACAAAGTTTACAATGAGCTTTTATTGTGATGTTTTGCAAATGTACTGTATACTGTTTTGTTTGAGATGACATTCCAGTGAATAGTGCAACCCATGTATTTGGAGCCCATACCAATTTTCCCTCATCAGACTACTGTACATACAGTTATTAGAAGTTTCAGATTAACACTCTGGTGCAATATTCTTCATTCTTCAGCAGATGCAGAGTTCATGCTTTGTTAGGCTAATGGAGTCGATTGAATCACGAACACTGTAACTCACTGTATAATCTTTTTGATTATACCAAGTCCTAATTTGTTGCCTGCTGTTTTATTTTGACAAAAACACTTACTGCATACAGTAGCTGTTTAAAGTGCAGTAAATGTCACAACCTTTCACAAATAGTAGTAGATGGAAAAATGAGAGAAGTGATTTGCCCTATTAGTATGTGCATTCAAGTGTGATCAACGCATTGAAGGATGGGAGTTACCCACAGTGTCAGAAATACCACAAGCCAGCAAGCTCACTATTGAAATTACATATGCAGTGTGCAAAAGAAACATGAATGCCTTCCTGCCATACGTCTGCATGTATATTGACCCACTCAGTTGTCATTAGAAAATAGATCAAGCTTTTTATGAAAATGCTGTATCATGACGTTTTGGGAAGTGGATGTCTCTGTGTGACATTCCAAACTAAGATGAAGGAGTTATAGGAATTGCAAGAGAATGTCATTACATTGTACAAGGTTTTACATCAAAATATTTTATAAGGTACTGTCTATCAGACACTGGATCTCTTTCAGTAATTTCAAATGCTCAGATAACAAGCAAATCTCTTCTACACCTGAAACCATGAAGATTAGTATAAATGTTGTTGAAGATTAGTATACTGTAAATACTGTATAAAGTAAGTATAAATTACTGTAGTATAAAGAGAGACTGACATTCACATGAGCATTCGGCCTCTGGCCAACCCTGTGTAAACGAGGTCAGGCCACTTGTCCTTTCGATCGAATGCCTCTCAATCAGGCAGCCAATCATCCAATGAATCAGCCACTTAATCTGCCTATTTAAGGTTTTAGTCTCTGCTAGATTGGTGATCTGACATTGAGTTCCTTAGAGCCATCAGGAACTCAGCATTCACTCTCCAATCACAACTACCTGACTAGCTTCCAAAGTACTGGTCCAGCAGAGAATCCCCACTTTTATGTTTCTCTGGCAGTTCTCCTCCAGCAGGAACTATTGACTTTGCTGTCTTCATCCAGCACTCCTATTTGCTTGGAAATCCTTACTGCCCTCAATCCTGACACCGAAATTTCTGTCAATCAAGAATCAAACCCCCATATCCAGCCTTCCTGTTCACCTCTTTCTACTAAGGCACCTCAGTCTTGCTGCCTAATCAGCTCTCCCAGATTTTCCAGGGATGCATGTGTTCTGCATTTGGGTTTCAGCCTACAGTATCAGCTTGCTATTTTGCCTGCAGCGCAACAGTTTCTGGAAAAGGCTTCTCTTGGGTAGTTGTTCTGTGTAAATTAAAACAATTCCTCCATGGTGGAGAAGAAACACTTGGTAAGAGTCATGGAGTCAGTATCAGCAGCTAAGTGTGTAACTTTGTATGGTGAAATACAGTAGTTGTCAGTACACCAGTATATCACAATGAATAACTTAAGAATCAAATAGACCCTAATGCACTTATCATCATTATAATCATATGTGTAAATAACTAGACTTCAGGGGCTGCAGTGTCACTGGGACACTATAAGCTCTTTCAACTATTGCTTGGTTTTAGTGATCCAATTCTAGTATGGATTGTTTTTTTATGGTTCTGCATGTGCTTCATTATAAAAAAACAAAAAACAAAAACCTGCAATCAAGGTCTGCAATAAGTAGAGATTTAAAATCACAAGAAACTCCCAAAACACTTATTCCAAAGGTATCAATTAAAAATAACTTACAGAAGGCTACTTATGCTACATAAACACACACATCCAAGAAATGTCAAACTGTTGTTAGTTTTTAATTAGATTCATCGAAGACGTGTTTTGCAAAATATGTTCTGTAGTTAATTAAGTTAATAATTTACAGAACACTTACATAACAGTGTCTTTTCCATTGCTGGTCTTTAAGTGTTTAAAAAACACTAATTTAGATGTTGAGATTAAATGGCACCACTTAAGGAAGCATTATAGTGTATGTCTCATGGTTAGATAAGCTAACAAAGACCACTCTTCCTCAAAATTCTGTTGTACAGTAGGTAACATTTCCAATATTTTTAAATGTAAATTCAGTTTCTTTAGCAGATAGAATGTGGCTCACGAAAGAGTAAACAGTATGCACCTGGGTAAATAATGAGTGGAATAGCCTTTCGTATAATTGTCATTTTTTTCAGTGTGTTTCTATTAACATTGGATGAATTGACACTTTTCACAAATGATTTATTTGGAAATATAGGGCCATTTAACTCTCCTCTTATTAATTTCTATGTATATTTCAAGGAATTTTAACATTTTTCATTTCAATGTATCAGGAGAGGGTAAAAAAGAAACATTAGATTTTCCTTGAGCAGAAGAGAAAGTGCATTGTCTGTCACAAATTAGAACTTCTGACAAGATCTCAGCTCAAGTGACATGCACAGATTGGAATCAGCACTTTTTAAACAGCCATCAAATCAACACTTTTGAAAGAGTTCAGAAAGGAGCAACACGATTAATTCTTATCAAGGGATTTCAAGTCAAGCTGTCTTAAACTTCTCATAACTGTTCATGTTATTGAACATTGCAGACGTTTTTTTCATATTGGCCCATATTCCTGACTTTTTCTAATAGTTCCTTGGCAGTTTTCTTACTGAAACTCTAAGTGTTTATAATTTAAGTTTCAGTGTTATTGGAATGGACAGGGTGTACAGTATGCTGCCTTGCATTCATTTATTACCTTCTTGGTTTCTGCCATCTCATGCAACCCTGTACTGGATAAACTGGTTATAAAATGGATGGATGACAGATGTAGTGTACAGTATATTTACTCTTTAATTAAAAAAAACATGTAAATTACAAAATTATAAGATAAAAATATCCAAGCTTCTCATTGTGAATTGGGAATATACCCTTTGTCTTCCCACAACTCAGAATTTTTGCCATATGCCATTCATTTCTTTCAGGGTTTTTGTATCTCCTTAATGGTAAAATAATTCCTCAAATAAGAAGGAATAAAGCTGAGGGAAGCAGTAATATAGTGATGGCCACATTTCTTTTTTTAATCTTGCAAAAAAAATACTGTACTGTATATATACAGTATATCGTAAACAGTACCGTATATTAAAAAATGTGTTTTGAATGCTGGATATTTTCCATGTATCCTAGTCATACCCACCACTGGTGTTTAAAAAATATCTGTTATGTAAGGACACAGTCTTTTATCAAGCAGCTAGTTTACAGTGTATTTTAATGATCGTGATGATATTGGTATTTGGTCCTAAAATAAATGAACCATTCATAAGATATTATTTGGTGGAAGATTAATTTAACATTGTGGGCAATGCAACTGAATAAGAATAATGTTTGGCTACAGTATGTATTTTGTTGTTTGGCTGGCGTGGTGGTGGGGGACAGATTACTGTACATCCCTTTTAGTTATGAGACTTGTGCCATTGAAAAAGGACTTGTGTTCAGTGCATGAAGAAAAAACCTCCGTTGCTCTTGATAGTTAATATGAATTGTAGAAAATGTAGTGGGCCACTTTTGATTACGTCTCCATTGCATGACTCAACACATTAGTCCGTAATGAAACTGTCATTTCCCCTGAGCCCTTCAGGGTATTCCCTGCTATTGGGCTCCAGTCCAGTGCAATGAAAAGGGTAGCCCTTCTCAATCTCCATCTGGATTCCTCTAAACCTTTTATAATTACTAAGTAGCCAGAATGCATAAATAAATCCACCACAAGCAGATTAAAATGGGACTGCAGGATTAAGTGCAATTTAGTGCAGAAACATTTTTCTGTTCAATAATAATAATAATGTTCGCATTACCATCATTATGAATACTGTACCAAGCAAAATTATGTTTAAGCAGAAGATACAGGGCAATGTTGTGGAGTTCCTCATTGAAAATTATTCATTTTCGGCCACATAGAGTTGATAGTTTTAGGAGTTTTTTTATGCCATTCTCTTGCAGTGCTATTCCCTTTTAAAAAAAAATCTAATACAGTATATCCTTACACAAACCTTTTACTGTAACCAGCAGTTGTACAATTAGCTATATCAACCTGCAACTCACAACTGGCAACCCACTGAAGCAAAGCAGGTACAATATGAGCCTGGCCAGTACCAGGATGAGAAAGCTAAGGTTGCTGCTGGAAGAGGTGTTAGTGGGACCAGTAGAGAATGCTTAGTACGTGGTGTTAAACCCAATATCCTGAGTCTCCTTGAACATTAAAAATCCCAGGGCATTTCCCAAAAAGAGTAGAGGTATTGTTCCAGTGTCTTTGCCAAATCTCCACCTGGCTTTTACCTATCATGGCTTCCTAATAATACCCATCTGTGAATTGGCTTCATCACTTTGTTCGCTGATAGATGGCTCCTGCTGCATCATTCAGGTGGGTGCTTCACATTGTTGATGGTGGAGGTAAGTCCCCGTTATCTTCTGGAGTGTCCAGAAAGGTGCTACAAAAGTAAGGATTTTTTATTTTAACTTCGTGAAAGGTTTCACTGCAGTTTACCCGGGTCCTCAGATGCATTGCAATGTACAAGGTGATCTAACTCTGTTGCCTAATACTGGGCTTACAATAACTTATGAGTGGTTTTGGTCTTGTTTTCACCAGGTCAGGAGAGGATTGGGCAAGACTCCAAATACGAGCAAGAGGGGAAAGTGCAGTTTGTGATTGATGCTGTTTATGCCATGGCCCATGCCCTTCACAACATGCAGAAGGACCTGTGCCCAGACTACTCGGGAGTGTGTCCGGAGATGGAGCTTGCTGGAGGGAAGAAGCTTCTTAAATACATCCGCAACGTCAGCTTCAATGGTAAGTCCAGAGGGGGCTGCAGTGTTTATACTGTACACCTGGGGAATTCTCAGAATTCTTTGAAGCATACAATGGGCTGCATAAACTTTTTGTCATGAAAAGGAAGCAATGCGTAATATGTTCAATTACTATATTTTAAAGTACTGGAATTGTGGCAATGGGGATTATTGGTGTAACAGGCAAGTTTGATGAGCATAACTGTCTGTGCCCTGCAGAGCCAACCAGTTTGATCAGCTGGCACACAAGAACAACCTCCTCTGCAAGCGTAGTACTGAGGAGATGTCTAAAAGTCTGACTCACTGTGTGAGCTCTGAATCTGCATAAAAAGAGGTTTTATCATTATCATTCTAGGGGGCCTCCTAATTCTTAATATCATATTTTAAAGTGGTGTGCTGACTGCTGTTATTTTGCACACAGTAATGTGCGTACGGTATGTGTAATATCTCTAGTGCCTGATTTTCTCATCCACCAGGACACTCTTGAAGAACAATGTTACATCTCAAGCAAGCTTTTTCTGGAATAATCATTTCAGCAGAACAGCTGTAAGCACATAAAACTGATGAATACAGCAGGGTTCAAAACTAAGAGATTAGCCGCTGTGAAATTAAATAGTTTTTTAGAAAGTTAGAAATGGAAATAACACGTACAGTATAGACGATTATGTATAAAATGTCTGTTTATATCAGCAAGATGGAGAAAGAACAAATGAAAAAAGTAAAACAAAATTGATTATTGATTGGCATACAGCAAGAGAAAGAACCCTGCCCACCTGAAGGATTAAATTTCAAATGCCACATCACTATTGTGTTTGCTGATGTTTTTTTAAAGAAATATGAGAAAATCCCACAACATGACAACAATAGATACCCAATGTTTAGGTGCCCACTTATGAACTTTGATTAATACTAAAAGCTTCAGCTCAATCCTGTGCAAAATGCATTCACAAATGTAGTGTGGAATGTAAACAAATGTGTAATTTCACCATAAAACCAGTGTACAGGAAAGCATGAAAAAAGAGAAAACAAAGCTTTTAATACAGCTTTTTAGAAGCATAAGCAGATACAGTAAGACAGCTTGTTTGCTAGTAGCTAATTGATCTGAGGATCTAATCCAGATGTTTCTTCAATGAAGTCAATTTATTACTGTAGCTTTGACAGCGTGGTTTGTTCCAGATTCCAGCTATCATGTGTGTAAAAAGGTGGCCCTTGTTCTCAGTACATTTCTGTAAAGTTTGCACATGTATGATTTAGTTTGTGCTTAATACACTCTTATACATATTTCTATTTCGTTAAGTGACTATCAAGCTACTGTATTTACAGTCTGAAACTTCTCCCCACTCAAAAGCAATCTTGATGGGGTATTTTTTTCACTTTTTTCCTTTAGTACATGATTCTGATTTACTCTCGATTCTGGAAACTATGACGAATTAAAATGATTTGTAAGAAAGTCTAAAAAATGTTCCCATACACATGCAATAGAAACCCGAGTTAAACAAATAAGTATAAATTAAAACTACTTTTAGACTGTTAGAGCAGAAATTCTTTGCAGTTTTTCACAAATTCTGTACCTTCACTCTTCCACTATGTGGCATTTGTATAAGCGATGGGTGTTCATAGTGCTATTAGACGTGCTTGAAGATGGAACACTTTTTTCTACATCCCAGCTCAGCATGGATTGTAGACATATTGTTTGTCAGCAGTAGATTTAAGGATGCAGCCACAGCAAGAGCAGAAAGATAGCAAGGGCGATGGAATAGAAAACATTAGGTCTTTGATTTGGCTTTCTTTGCTTACTGTTTGGTTTATGCAGTAAATTACTTGGAATAGAATCTTCCTTGTCTGATCAAGTATCCTGGTGAATGGCTTGGCATGAGTGAAACCCAACAAAAAGATACATTTACAATAAGACTATTGAAACTAGAGCCTTTGTGTTATCATTATTCAAGAATATCAATTACTGTATTGTATTTATTGTTAAAAAATGACATGTACACTGACCTTATACAAGAAGGACGTGGTGTACTATAGCTTGTCATTCAAGATTTAAAATATTAATTTAAATAAAAGGACACCGATTTTTAAGTAAAACATGAAATAATCCAAGACAAACAAAAAACATTATTGTCCGACTGGGAGGAAGTACAGAGATTTATGAAAACCTGTCACCCACTGGCACTTGATGTACAATACATGGTTTTCTGGCAGAAAGTACAAAGGGGTTTAAAGTCTTGCACAACTGATTTTACAAAATCTTACTGAAAAGTATTTTAATTACTTTAATGCCTCCTTTTTATGCATGCACAAAATCCTTTCTGTCTGTACTTTGTATCATTGATGATATGGGAAGTATCAAAACAATTTTAAATTATTATGAATTTTGTATGTTGATGTCACAGTTGCTAGGATATTAACAAGTTATCTAGATAATTACAAGTGATTGAGATTATTCTAATTGTGTTTTAGGTTTTAAGTTTTTTTTTATTGTTAATTTAAGGATGTGAATAGACATATCTCAGATTAAATGAAAAATTTGACTTGTCAGCTAACAACAGATTGTAAATCTACTCAGGAAAGCCTGACAAATTCATGCTTTGTAATTTATGATTGCTTGAGCAGTTGTTTTAATCTACCCTAAAACTGCTTAGACCCAACACCTGCCACTCACTTGTCATTAATCTGGTATGTGTGGTGCTAGATACCATGTGGCTGTTTTGATCTTCAGACTTCAGCACAATATTCAAGCTGGTATTTGAATAAGATTTTTCCTCTCTTGTGATTAATATAGCGGAAAACATACTGTATCCTCTTCTAAAAAAAAAATAGTGGAGGGGCCATCATCTATGGAGTTAAGTGGGAAGTAATACTCAGTCACAAGATTCAACGACATCATGAAACACAAACTGTGGAGACCAGCTATTACCCTGAATTTAAGCTGCAGAAGTAATTTTCTCTGTATTCACTATATTGATGTAATTCGTTGCAGGCCAGATTTTTTTTTGTTTGATTCATTAGTAGTGATGTTGTTCTGTACTTAATTTTAAACAAATTTAAATAAAATAAATAAGCCAAACTATTACAGTGATAGAATGCTGAATCAAAGAGAATATTTCTGATATTGAATTGCTCAGTAAGTGGGGGAAAAGTCTTATATTTTTTCAAGTGTTATTATACAGTCAAAACTATTGGACAAACAATTTGATCGTCTTTCTTCATACAATTTTAATGTAATAAGGGCAATATAGGTTTCCTAATCCTTATATAACACTCAGTAAAGAGACTGAAGCTACTCAAAATTTATTTTGCTTTCTATATATAGTATTTTTTTTTCTGTGTGATACATTATTCTTTCTTCCCGATACCCATGTACAGCATGATTTAATCATACAGTATATACATTACTTTCAGTAAAGTGTCAGTTTGTCCTAGCCTAATAGTGCTTTTCATAAAAAAATACTGAAAATGTATTCTCCAAATAATATAAGTATGGTGATGTGAATGTAAAATATGTATGTTTACAAGATACCTTTTGTGTACCTTTTATTTGTTTCACCTTTTTAGAAGACAGGCCCTTTTCCCTTTATGTCATGGGCCCTGTCATGAACACTCTCCAAAATCATTCAACATCAGGCATATCTACACATAAATTGCCTATGTGCATTATAGAGAATATCGTAGTCTTAAGGTTTCAACATGTAAGATAACATCCTGCATAAGAAGTTAAATCAGCATGTCTCACTACTGTTGATGTAATAAGGATGTTACTGTAGGTAAAATAAATTACCTGTCATAAGGCAATGGTTTGTATGTTAAATAATGTTTAAATATTATAGTATTTTGATAAGAGTGTTATTTGTAGGTGTTAATGATGAAAGGGCAATGCATGCAGAAGCAGAGAGAAGACAGTAAAAAAAAAAATCTCTTGAAGTTTTGGTGCTGATGTTCCTGCCACAGTTTCAAAGAGTTTTTGAAAACTAGCCTCCAGTCTAAAAGATAAAAGCTTTTATAATGTAGATCTGTGCGTGCTAAACTTTCCTATTTTTTAACCAAATATGTTTAAGGAGACTTTAAAAAGAATACACTGCGATGCCAAGGTTGCACAGAGATAGAGGGGCAATGGGAGATTTTTGGTGAGGTACAGTTAAAACAGCAAAAGCTTTGGAAAATCTTTATCCTGAAAATTTAGCATTTCTATGTACGTGTCTGTGTGTCTGCCCTGGGCTGGCATTCCATCCAGGGTGTACCCTACTTTGCACTGATGCCCCCCCGCCCCCCCCCCCCCCCCCCCCCGCAGTCCAAAGTTGAAAGAAGGGGTTAGAAAATGATCAGTTAATATACAGTACAATACCCAAAGTCATTTTGTAAAATCAAATCCCTTGACTTATTTTGCATATGACATTTTTTGTCAAAATATCAAAAATCTAATTTGTTAGAGAAGAGAAGCAAAAGGAACAAGTCTTGGAAAATGTCATTAACCTGCTCTCAGTTAGAAAGTACAACATCCTAACTATTATTTTTCTTTCAGTCTTATTAGAAATCTCCTTCTAGGTAAGAAGCCTCAGTATTTTACCTTCTAGGAGGCCTTTTGGATGTCAGGTAACAGAATGTTTTAGCATGTTCATAGTAGTTTCCCTGTTTTGTAGTTTGGGGATTCTTCTGTATCTGTTTTTAAACAGACCTTTCAGATTGGACAGATATTTAGTCTTATGTTCCCTATAGTTACATTTTTTTTCTATTTCCAGCTGCCCAATTTTTGTTTCTGAGTGAGAAATGCCCTTGATGCATTTTCTGTTCAGCTTGTAAGCAAAAACAATTCAGCAAACCCTGAAAAGCATTTAAGAACTTTCTATAAAGTAATATTGGTTAGGATTATTGGTGATCTCTGAAAAAAGTTTCAAACCCTCAGGGAGATGCTTGAAGAAGGCCTTCTTCAAGCATCTCCCTGAGGGTTTGAAACTTTTTACAATAACAGAAATCACAGTACAGAAATACAGAAATCACTTACAATAACAATTGGAATTTTAAGCCTTTCTTGCTTAAAATTCCAGTCATTATTGTAAGCGATTTCTGGAAAGTTATCAAATGTACACACAGCTGGGGCATGCTCACAAGATTGGAAATGTATTTGTGGTGGTAATGTAATCTAGAAAATTGAAATCAGAGAAACAAAAATATACAAGGGTATATTACATATCTTCATGAATAAATAAAAGAAACAACTCTAAATGTATTATATTTCAATTACTAACCATCACATACATTTGTATAAGGAGAAGAGATGTGCTTAGTAAGGAGATGTCTAACAGTGGATTAAACAACCAAAGTCTCCCTCTTCTAATTAAAAATATATAAAGCATGTTATTAATAAATAATAACAAGGGAAACACATTATAATTCTCACTTTATTATTCTCATTTATTCCTTCTGTAGAATAGAAACTGTTTATTGCCATCACTTTAGAGAAAAAGCTTTCATTTTCATTGCTAAAACTTTAATGGTAATGTTTATCTCCCTAGAATCAGTACAAGAACTCCCTACAACCATTTCAAGTCTTATTCATCATGCATCAATGAGCAATAACTTTCTTGTGTTTATTTTGAAGCCCGAATATAAGCAGAGTTGATATCTCATGACGTAAAGTGTAAAAAGATATTGTACCTCTTTTGATGGGTATTTTTGCACTGCATGAATTCCTGGATATACTGTAACATTGTCAGTTATCATTTACAGAGATTTGTAAAGAGAAGTGAAGGACAACCCATTCCCTTGGAGATCTGTACACTATACAGTATGTAACACAAAACATGTCAATCACCAAGTGAGAGAGAAAGAAATGAACATAAAGTACAGTTTAAGTAAAACATAAAACATGAAAATGAAGAAGAAAATTAATCAAGAAAGACAAATCACCTTGTAAAAAAATAATTGTGAGATAGATAGATCAATGATGATGACTAACTGAAGAAAACAGCAGCCTGCAATTCTGCTCTGATTCTCATGGACAAAGGAGCATCATCAAAATAATGAATTTGAAGTTGTTGTTTTCATAAGAACCCTTCACCACACCAAAATGTCACAACTCCAGCAAATAAATCCAAGAATGCACTCCAAGTATGATTATCTGCAAAGAAAGAAATAGAAATAGGAGCTGTTTTTTGCATTTCTTACCTTTGGTTCTTGAGGTAGTGGTTATTTGCATACTGTACTTGAAACAAATTAAAAGGCAAAAAGAATGTACAAAGTGAAGAAAAGTGAACTTGAACATTTGTTTTAAACCGTGATTTGGAGAGGGTAAAAGCTGATTGATAAGAAGAGACAGCAATATGGTACAGCCGGTGAAGACTGTGATCACCTTGCTGTCTTCTCTATTACAGGAAAGGAAGACAAGATGCAACTTGACATGTGAGAGAGATCTTCAAGTCAAAGCCATGCACTCGTCTGTTTAATTTACTACACCAAGGGCTACAATTTTTAATTTAATAATATGCAACCTGTTTGGATCACTGACTATCAGCATTGATTTCATGAGGTTCATTCACCCCTGTAATTGATCTTTGGTTAACTTACTGTATGGATCGTTTTAGTAGAAACATTTTAATGAAAATGTTTAAATTTATTTATATTATTACTGATTAGTTTGCTGGAAAAACAACACTTCGATATATCTACTTCAATATACCCACCTTAAGTATTTATGCAGGTTATCAAGGGTTAGAAACAACAAATTGTTCCTCTTCTTATTATTGTTCTAATGATGCTTATTGCCATTATTGATCTTATAATCTCCTTCTGGGCTATGGAGATCTCAGATGTGTGTAGACTGAATCTGGGAGAATCGGTATGAAGTTTCATAGTGTAAAAACGGTTGTAGTAATCCCACTCCACAAGGTCACTCAAGTTTTTTTTCATTAAGCTGCACCCACCAGAGGTCTGCTGTTCTAACTTACAGTAGCAAAGTCTGAGCTGTGTAAAATGATCAGAGTTGTATGTGATGGTGGTTCATATTCAAGGGCTCTGTAGACTATGTATTTTAAAAAATGTATTTTAAAAATGACCCACTTCAAACTTTAATGGGCTTTTGCTTTCCTCTCACATTCACAGAGAGCTTCTACAGATTTTGGAGATAGCAAATGTCTCAAATTCTGAAAGCCCCTCCTGATACTGGACTGGAATGCTTTGAAATGGTCTTTCAGTAGAATACATCAGATTGCATTGCAAAACAATAGTCATTTTCTTACATTGTAGAATTCATACAGTATAATTCATAAACTATTCTTTGTACATAAAAGTTGTTTAGTCATTTCAGATTTTGTTTCCCACACAGCTCAGGATCATACAGTGCTTCTAAATCTCCCTGTAAACAGGGAAGAAAAGCATACACGAGAAACCCAAATCTTCTAAACCAGTCCTTCTTTTCGTCTTGCCATTCTTATGTAACTCAGTTTCTAGAAAAACTGATGGAAGACTTTCTGTGCTTTGCATCATTAGGAGGAGCATCAGGTAAATGGGAACTTAGCCATGGCATTGCCTCTTTGGTATATCCAGTCGCCCTTCGTTGCATCTCCAACCTAAGAGACAGATCAATTTCCCGTCCCTGGCAGGAGTGATCTATCCATTGAGTGTTATGTACTGACTGGCATAGCCATGACAATTAGAACTCCCACAACTGTGTTCTGCCTGTCCAGTCCTGATTGAAAGAGCATATTGTGAAGTAGGGAGGAGCTTCTGTATGGCGGTTAAGGGCTGCTAGCCTGGGCTTCAGCCCTGCAGCAGTATCTGACAAACACAGATGGAGCTTATTCTGGTAAAAAGCAATATAGGAAGAATAAAATAATGGACTTTTACAGACTTCATTTGTTGATTTGTATTTCCCTGAAAGAGTTCTGCTGGAGAGGGGAAGGGGGGGGGGGGTGATACTTCATGCTGCACAGATTTCACAAATTAGAGGGCAAAGATGCATTCTTTCCTGCAGGTACCATTTGGGAGACCCGATGCCCATTAACCAAACGAATGGCAGAAGAGAACAGAAAAAGTCAAAACTAATTGTCCTTTTTTATTTTATTTTAAATTCCTCTCTGCCAAATGGTCACTTAAGGCATTTTCTTTGTTTTCTCCTCTCTCTGCGATGATGGATGCTTCGGTGTGAGTCTTTTGACTCTTCTGTTTGAGCAGATATTGGATTTCTTTATTGTTTTCTCTCCTCCATCTCTTCCCTAGGCAGTGCAGGCACATCTGTGACGTTCAACAAAAACGGGGATGCCCCTGGACGCTATGACTTGTTTCAGTACCAGATGACAAATAACAGTGCTCCAGGATACAAAGTGATTGGCCAGTGGATGGATTCCCTTCAGCTCAATGTGAGTTATCTACAGGTGGTTTTGTTGTGGGTGGTGATGAGTCACAAAGATGATGTGACAGTGTTTTTTGACATAATTGCATAAAATCATGAGACATTCTCAGCAGCCAGGGCCAGTATCATCGCTAGGATTTAATATTCCATATACCCACATCCCTTCATGTTCATTAAGAACTGCATCCCTTAGTTTTATACAGTATACAATTACTTGAAGTATACAGTTGACAGCATGGTGTTGCAGTGGTTATCATTGCTGCATGGCAGCACTGGGGCCCTTGGTTCAATATGGAACCTTGGGTGCTATCTGTGTGGATTTTATATGTTCTCCCTATTGTCACGTGGGTTTTCTTTGGCTGCTCTGGTTTCCTCCCACTAGCTGAAAACACACTGAAAGGTTGACTAGCTTCTAGGAAAATTTGTCCTGGAGTGAGTGTGCGTGTCTCTGTGTTTATGTCTGTGTGTGCCCTCTGATGGACTGACATCCCATCCAGGGTGTATCCCGTCTTGCACCTGTTACTTGCCGTAGCTTCTGCTCCTTTCGTGACCCTGAACTGGATGAAGCAGTTAGAAAATGGATGTATGGAAGTTTATAGTTATCATGGTACATAACTATGTGAAATTAAATCACAATGATCAAAGGGAATTCAAAACTTTTCCTTTGTACCAGGTTGTGAAGCTGAAATGTACTGGATTTTATTGTTCTTATTTAGCAATGTGGTTCTTATTTTCTACTTTGTTTATTCCAATTAAAACATTAAAGCACCTGTCTTGTAATAAATGTTCTTGAATGTATCAAACTGAGTCTTGCAGTATCTCATGTATCCATTTGGAACAGTGTTAATTTCCTCTTTCTTGGGTGGATGTTTACTACATTTTGAAGAGTGTAATTTATACCTTACTTCAAAAGTAAAGCTTGATGTTCACTAAACCTTGATGTTCAACTTCAAATAGCTTGTATTGATGGTAACAAGCAGTAAAATTAGATATATATTTTGGCAGAGCACCGCAGATTGTGATGCAACGTCCTATAGCTAACTTTTAGAAAAAGTCTCTAGAACATGTTTGAAAAAATGTTAATTCTTTTTGCTATGTTGAGAACACATTTGCCTTGAAACCAAACCAAGCCGTGTTTTAATCAGCACTCTCTTTTGTTTTTGAAATGCGTGCAATTTGTAAAGTCCCTTCTGATCAGAGTCTTAATCTAGACTATCTTACTTTTTCAAATGTCATCCTGCAGCAACCAGGAATATTGTTTTTAGTCACAAATGTATTACAGATTGTTATAATCATATCAGTGGGCTTACATTAGGCAGAATACAAAGATTGAATAATTATGTAACATTTCTGTTGATGTCTTTCACAAGATTCTTGAATGTGAGCTTATGTTATTACATACCAGCACCCTCTTTAATATTCTTCAGGGCTGCTGCACAATTTTGCATTCTGGGTTTCAGTTGTCAACATTGTATAAGAAGACAAATGTGCTGCAGGTTCTGCAGGGTACAGTGATGTGCTGGCATTGTGGATCCTGAACACCAGCACTAATGTGTAACTATGTATGATGGAAACCCCCTTTTCACTCCATCTTCATCATTATCATTAATAATTAAACCATAAGATTGATTTTTAGAGCTTTGCATATTTCTTGAGGTTGGGCTTGTCTCTTTAATTATGGAAGTGCTACACGACTTCCATTCATTGCTACAAAAAAAGGGGTTATCGATCATGTTAAGTGCTAGTACAGTATATCATTGATACCTAACACATGCCTTGCAGGCATTTGTTCTAAAGAGTTGTCAACTTCATTTTTGAGAATATAGGTAATTGTTCATAGTTTTAGGTAAAGAGTATATTATAAAACAATAGTAGTTGTTTATGAAAAGGCTAATTAAAATAAGTTTGTTAGTAAGAATTGCTTTCTATATGCCTTTTAAATGATGCTGTTTGTATGTTTTTATATTTACCATTCATGATGTACTGTAGTAAGTGCTAGTACAGTATGTTAGTCAGATAGGACTAATACAGAACAAATGCATACTGTACAGTACCTATGCCTAAAAGTGTTGCGAGAATTTGTATTGGCTTGCAGGATGTACAGTATGTATCAAAGTCTATCATAGTCAATCATTCTGTGTTATGAAACAGATTGTGAGATAGAGTGCATCTATTTAATTTTAAATTGTACTTTAAGATGTGAAATTAAAAAGGAAAAGTATCGGTAGATATTTTCAAAATAGAAAAGCTAAATTTTAAGTGCTATACAATTTTTCTAATAGGTTAAAAATAATTTAAATTTCATTTAAGTGACTGAGAATTAACTTCAGAAAAGTTTTTAGTGGTTGTTGTTAGATGAGTACAAATTTAACAGTTAGAATTGAGCACTCAATTAACTGCAGCACAAAGCTGGGTAAGGAAGACAAATGAAATATGCAAACAGAGAAGGCAGGCACTGAAATAAGAGGCTATTGATTACCCTTTGCAAGATTCACAAGTATGGTGGTTGAGTCATTTGGTGCTGCATTGCCTGACTAGTTCTGTTAATCTTTAAAAAAAGTGTTTTAATCAAAACATTTAAATAGCTTTTTAGTACTGAATTTCACTATATAATCTAACTTATGACAATACACAATCAAAACAGATCAGTCTAGGTCTTACAGTACGTCAGCTGCTCATTAGGTACATACATATGGTAATTTACTGTGTAAATAATGCTAAAACATTTTTTTAATTATTTGAATAGTACATAACATTCCAGGTGCTGTGTGTTTTAGTATTTGAGTTAAGTTAGAATGGCCAAAACAAGTTGATGTGAATATCAGAATCTACTGTATATACTGTAAATAGCTGATCAGAATATATTATTTTAATAAAACCAGCAAACAACTAGAGTATGTCTTGTTTTGAATAATGAAGATCACCTGATTGCTATAAACCTGATTGAAGGCAGTATATGAGGGAATTTGCCTGGAGAATGAACTACTTTAGCGGTAAACAACTAATTTAGAGAAACATAACTTCTGAAGATATTTCTGAACTCTGTATTCCTTGAGTTTAGCATTAGCTGTTTAGCCATCAAATAGCCTTTAAATTTTTAAAAGGCACCAATAACACAGTTAAGAGAATGTAAAGTAAAATAAAAAGAAAAAAGGTAAAATATTCAGTTAATAGACCATTTAACTCTGAAATTAATATTGTAGCACTTTTGGGTTCACGTGGGTACAGTATGCGCCCTCACCACTCCCGCCTCAGGTTGGCCCTCCACCGTTGGGGCTCGAACCCGGGCCTCTAGCGTCAATCAACATGGAACCAGCCGGTTGAGCTAAAGGGAGATCTGCTATTCACAGGGAAGGGTGGTAATGTCACCGCGCTGGCAAGCCAGCTCATACAACCTGTAATGTCGGCTGTATGCATTACAATATACACCTTATCCAGAGTCTACGATGCCCTGATATGAATACAGTTGTAAATCCTGTGTCAACAGTAACTTCATGGACATCAGTAAGATGTGGCAGCATGCTGTTATTTATCTTTATTTACTGTATGTACATATTAAAGATGATTTTAGTAAATGATTATGTAATCTATCTCCTCTTATTATAGTCTGTTTTTACAGATCTTTAGAACTTACTTTTCCTTTTTGTAGGCTTTGTAGTTGGCAACATGTACTGTAGACATTCTACTATCACATTTTGTAGTTCAGTCAAGATATCGAACATTTCTGTTGAAATGATTTGAATTATTATTGTTCTTACCTGAAATCTTTTTTCATTGCTTTTCATTGAATGTCTTTTCCTGCATTCAACTGTTACCTGCACAGTATATTCATACTGCAGCAGTGTATTATTATTTTTTGGGGTGAAATGTACTGTATTTTGGTTTTGTAAATATCACAGAGGCCAAATGCATACTGTACATGTATGCAAATACTCACGCTTTATTTAGTTGTTTCTGTAATTAGTTTATTACTGTGTTGATGTACATGTGTAAATTTACACACCACACATTTTCAATTAGGGTATCTAACTACACATTATCTGTTCACTTTTACACATAATCCAGGTCAGACATACTGTATACTGTAGTATGCAATAACACTTACCCATTAACCGTTGCTCATTTATTGTGAAGTCATTCATTTACTCTAAGTAAGTAAATAAGTTCTAACTCATGTTGCAATTGTATAACTTGCAGTCCCTCCCTCTCATTTTGCACTACTGAGCAAATGCCATTCTGTTGTAGACTAGGTCCATCTGCTGCATCTGTGCAGAACTCGAAAAGAAATCTTAATTTTGTTATAGTACAGTATGTTAAATGTACTCAACTCAGTTTTGGAATTTCCTCCATGGGAATTAAACCCATACTTCAGTTCACTGGTTCTCATTTTTTGGCAATTAACTCATTTTCAAGATGTGTGCTCCATTTATTTCAAATAAGAAGGAAAAAGAGCTCAAATGGGCATTTGTGACCCACTTAGGAGCAGCCAGCAATCCACAAGTGGGTTGCCACCCACTGTTTGAGAAACTCCGCTCTAGAGATTTAATGGGGACATTTCAGAGACATGTCTTCATTTTCCTCAGTTTTCTAAAAGTAATTTGTATGAAGATTCTAAAGCCCCAGGAGAATATCTCATTATATATGTATTCATTTCATTAAGGCTCTAACATCCATAACTTATGTTTTATATTTAAAGAATTAAGAAGCTAAAGTTTTGCTATTCTCTTAATAGAAATTTGCACTTAGACTGATGTTTTCTTTATTTATAGAAAGTCTTGGGGCAGTTTCATCATGCTTTTTTCACCCCTTAGAGACTAAGAACATTATGTTTTGTGTTAACTGTTAAAACTTTGATCTATTTATTTCTCTGATTTTATTTTACTCCAAGAAAGTTTGGTAACAAATTATTTTAGAAACTAATTAATGAGACTTGTATAAATTATCTACAGCTAGCACACTAACATTCACACTTTGTTGCTGGTTCAACAGAGTAAACAGCAGTATAACAATAGCTACAGAGTGTAGCTGAATTGAAGAAACTTCAGAACTCAAGTGCGTCCTGTCACTGTGGTTTTAATAGGAGGTTTATATTTTTCTTCTCTTGAATAACCAGTGGTTGTCAGAGATGTCGTGAAACACAAAAAAGTCTTAAGACCTTTTTCCTGGGGTGCAGCTTTGTTTTTCATTCATGACTTATGTAAGGAATAGATTTTTATGTAGTGGAAAACAAGTCATATCCAAAGGAATGAATTAGGAAAACATGTTTAGGTAGTGCTATGAAGAACACACTGGTGTTCATGTTACTGGCATCAAGTAAGTTTCAAACCATTTTTAAATAAATATTCTTTGTTCTGTTAATTTTAATATTTTGAGATGCCTTTTGTTATCTTGTTTGCCTGTTTCTAGGATCACATGCACAGTACAGGAAGAATAAAAAAGCAATAACTTGTTTGTTTTCTCTCTTTCATTTTCCATCTTTAATGCATAGTATCTGCTGGTACTCCATGATAAATTGAGGCCTTTTCAATTTTCTAGTGCTTGTAAGATTAATTGCATTCATAATTATCAATGTGCCTCTGCAAACACGTACATTAGCAAAGCTCTGTGCATCCATAAATCCCGTTTCACATTATATTTGGACAAGCAGATCACTACATGTTTATTAATTGATTCTACATGGTTTGAGGAGTTTGTCTCACCTCGTTTATCTTTGTGGTGCAGTAAGAAAGCACAGTCTTGAGAATATTTTGTTTGTTTTCCTCCTGAAAGTAAATAAGTCATTGGAGCAGGGTCCACTGCAAATGCTTTGAGAGAATGGAATTGATAACCTCAGAAAAAAGCAAAACATTATTATTAATATCAGGGGTGCATTGATCTTTACACTCTTATAACTTCAGGATTCCATAGTCTTGAGGTTTTATTAATGTTGCATTACAGTCCTCATGTGGACTGCTTTACTAGTAACTGTAAGATGCCATGTTGAAAAAAATAAAACTGTAGAGCCCAAGTTTCCTTTTTTTATAGTTGAAAATAATTTAATTAATTTATTTTTTAATCTTTTTTTTAATGAATTGGAAAATAAAAGCCTTGTGAACAATTGTGCTGTTTAATGCTTATGTAGCATAATAGGATCTATTGCATTTTCTACAGGTGAGACATACAATATGCAATAGCAGTAAAGTAAAAACATTGTCATGTTTTTAAACTTTGAAACAATGGATACTGGTTGAGATTTCAGGTGAATTAAAATAGAGCTTGTTAGACACTGAAATACCCTTGTTATTTTTGCACAGTTAAAGTCTACAGCCTTTATTGTAATAAAACTGCCATTTTTAAGTTATATACTTGTCAGAAAGTTAGTTATTCCCTCTAACATTTATTAGAAGCACACTTCCTTTTTAGCCAAAATTATTGATAGATTTAGGAAATTTATAAACAAATTTAATTACATCAACTTTAAAGCAGCAACAGGGATATAGAGTATTCTTTTCAGTTTGCCTGAAACAGCTATATTTGAGTATTTTTCAGTGATATGTTGCTGAGCTTTTTGGCATTTTTGGAATGGAATGGAATTGTTTTCAGAGGCATAGAATCATTGTATAAAATTTAATACGTCTATTACCGTAGATACATCCTGTGTATACACAGAGACTTTAATAATGTGGTTATAAAATAAAGGTTAATTCCATGCTAAAAATTAAAATGAAGAAACACATTGTTTACTGTATGCTGTGGAGTATTTTTCATGCTAATACATCTTCCCACCTAGACTTTAATAATGAATGCACTTACACAATCTACATTTCTTAGGACCTGTACTCAAATTCTTTGTTGTGCCTTTCTGTAAAAATAAGGATAATAAGTACACTGTAATTTGTTTAAGACTATGAAAAATCTTCACAACTGGTTTCACACTCTAGAGTAGATAACTCACCAACACCTACAGCCAAAAGTGAGTTGGTACACGTTCTCTTTAAACACTCTGGATATACTCAATGCTGTACATTCAGTCATATATAAATGTGTGCTCTCAGTATACTTCAGATTATTTCATAGTGACATAGTAGTTTGAGAAGGTATGTAGCTGGATAAACGCACACATACACAAGGGGTCTGACCTACTTCTCTGTTTACAGCACCACAGTGGAATGTAAATTCCCAGATTGCACCAACAAACAATTCAAAGAAGCAGTTCACTGAATATGATGCAATGGACCTTAGTCTCTGAAAAGCCAGCCAGTTTTAAACTAAACGACCTCTGTGTTTTGTAAGGAGCTTTTAAGCCATTGATGCATTCAAGAGCATACTGCAGATTTCAAATGAATCCTATAATACAATTTTAAAAATGGAATTCAATATTGTTATTATAAATTAAGAACCGGTTTCCTAATCATTTTCTTTTCTAATGCAACAGCCCCTCATACAGTATGTAAACTTTTTATAAACCAGAATTTACCATGCCCCAGGAAAACAAATAAACACATTGTACATTAAAAAATTGCAGGCAAAAATAATTAAATAAAGTAACATTTTATTGCATTTTGAATGATGTATATCCTAATTTGTAGTCTCTTTAGAAAAGACTGGTGCACTTAGTTTCCAGTTTTGGATTTCAATGATGGTATTAATAGTTTAATTTACTTCTCAATGTCCTCATTTACTGACACACTCCACTGTACATTTTACTTGTGTACTTCATCCACATTCTGAAGCAGTTCAGGCAGTTCAAAGTCGCAAATTTGTAAAAGTGTCTTAAAGCTTGAACCATACAGTATCTAGTGTAAGATGTCTATGTTAAATGTTTATTAAACACAAAATACTTTATGTATTTTATACTGTAGATAGAACAGTAATTGTTCATTTTCCTTATGAGAATTAAGGCCTTGTGCCATGTGTTTTGTTTTATTGCTCTGCAAGTGCAATGATGGATAATTAGAAAATATAGAGGGATTGCAAATGGAATTTATTTTTATAAATACAAAATAGAAATTATTAATAGACTGACACAACAGTGATAATAAACAGCCTTGGCTGTACCATACAGCAGATTACAAGAAAGTTGGTAACTAAACCTTAATCCTGAAAACAGCCTGAGCCATATCCGAGGTGAAACGTTTGTTAAAACTTCTAAGAGTTTATAATGCCATTAGTATCATATAATGTAGACGATTTATAGACAATTATAAGAG
Organism: Lepisosteus platostomus; assembly: GCF_059453375.1. Classification (NCBI taxonomy): domain Eukaryota; kingdom Metazoa; phylum Chordata; class Actinopteri; order Semionotiformes; family Lepisosteidae; genus Lepisosteus; species Lepisosteus platostomus. The sequence continues at coordinate 59,021,495 of NC_142616.1, forward strand.
ATACAATAATACATTTTTACTGAAAATAAAAGTGTTGGGAGTGTGGAGAAGGCACACAGGAGTATAAGTAACTCATGATTCCAATCCCACCCCTAATCTCCCATCCTTCATTTGCAAAGCAAAATCCTTTCTGGATTTCATGAAGAGGTGCACTTTTCTTTTAAACAGGGCTCACTCTACAGTCAGACAATGTAGCGCATTGCAGCATGTTAAATATTGAATGGCTTGATGTGTGGTTTTGCTAGATAAATAACTCTGTCTCCACTCATTCTCTATATGAGTCATTTGTGTGGAACAAATAGAAGTAATTGCTGGTTCAAATAACTGTAAACTTTTGGACCGTCTTGGGTCAAAACAACATTTAAAAAACCGATCAAAACCATTACTTACTCAACTATAATTAAGTCTAATAATTATTGAGAAAATGACACCATCTGAGGAAAAAAAATACTTCTAAATAAAATTTATGCTAAATTCATAGTTTATATTACTTTTAATGACCCTGGAAAAATATCAAACATAAAGTTTGGTTAAGAAATCAATTAAGATGACTGATTGCTTAAAACTGAATTAAAGAATATAGCCTGTCAGCACACGTAATATTGTTGAATACAGGGACTGAGGTGTAAAATTGAAACTAATAGAATAAATAATTGTTTATTTTATTATTTATTTTATTATTTATTATCAAGTTGTGCTCAAAGCACTGAATAGATTTCCATGTCTTTCCATGATGTGCAAAGTGATCAATTTAGAGTCTCTCATAGAGGATTAAAGGATTCCAGCAATGAGCTATGATAAATGCACCAAAAGAGATCCCTTATTTGTTATCTCTTACAGTATCACTTATATCCTAGACTGCACTTGAATTATGTAAATACATACTGTGCTATACTGCCTTAGAGAAACCCAAGTCCACCTTAAACCAAATTAGAGCTGTTGTAATACAGCTTACAGCTGATATAATATTGCATTGCTTTTTATCATCATAAGCTGTAATACGTAAGCATATTGTATTTTTAAATATCCACTTCAAACATTCAAAACAAACTAAGTTGATATCAGGGATTTAATTTAATTGGTATACACTGGATTTACTCCATAAAAATAAAAATAAAAGGGTATATAGTTATACATATATAAATATTTAACTAAATATTTAGTAAACGTTTTATTTGTGTGATTCATTTTTTTATCAAGAAAGATTGTCCATTTGCAGATATTGATAATAGCAGTAGAATATTTTATCTTTCAGTTTTCACAAGAAAATCTATAGCATTTGGATTAGTTTCAATGTTCAGAAAAAGCTTCAGAGAATTTGAGAATAATACATAAAATACATGTTTAAGTTGCTCTTCCTGGAAACCCTTTGACATTATTCTAAACCTGCTCACTGAAATATCATAGAAGAGAGAGGGTCACAGGGATTGGAATATAAGTTTGTTGTTATAGTCTAGAAGCCACAAATAGCATAAATCAGTTTCTAAATGACCAGAATATGCTGACAGAAACTAACTGAATAATAGGCATGTAGTTTTAAAAACCTAATGGATTTTCCTAGAATGAATTAGGCCTCTAAAGCTTGGCAAGTTGCATCAATTACAATATGATCTTTGAGGAAAAAGACTGTAAGATTGCAAGACTCACCTGAAGTTTGAATAACAAAAACAACTAAATCAAATTAGTATTTTTCCATAATGTTCTAAATTGTTGCTTCAGAATTATATTATTACATTATGTAACAGACATATAAATTGTTGCCTTGCGAAATCTATGTTGTTTTATTTCAATATGAGAAAAGAATATTCATAACAAACTCATTAGGAAGATTAGTGTCATCAACAAACAATGCAACAACTCAGCAGCTGCAATTTTTATATAGTAGAAAGTTTATTGATTTGGTATCAACTAATGAGTGGGCTGAAAGTGATCATGCAAAAAAACAAGCAAGCTGCAGAACAAAGTAATCAGCTGAAAAGAAAAATGTATTGACATAACATGGTGAGATACAGAACCAAAACATCCTCTGGATGTCCAGAGCAACAGTGACACTTTCTGTAATGGTTGTGTAGTCTATAGTCTGAGCCTAATTTCTTGAATAATAAACCTGGGTTCAGTTCAACCAGTTCCCTGCTTTTAAAAAAATAATAATCTGTTGCATGATACAGTAAATCAATGACACTTTTGATTTCCCAAAGCCTAATATAAAAGAAATTGCTTTATTACATGAGATAATACAATCAGAGCTCAAGAGATGATGCCCAATATGGTACCCCAGCTAAAATGTTAACATTATTTATTTTTCTTCTGGGGGTAGTGTTGAATTTCATTTGATTTACTGGCTTCTTTTTATTTTCTTTTGTACTTAATTTTCAGCACATCCTGTGACTCTGTATGAGCTATTAAACTAAGTTCTTTTTACTGGCTTTATATTTCACCAATATACAGAAGAAGCTTTGCATAATCCTTTTTTCCCCTTAAAAACATTTAAAAGGGTATAAAAAGACGCTGCCTGTTACTTTAGGCTATTCTGATGTTGCTTTTAACTTGCTTTAGAAAACAAAATGAGAACAGTTGAAACATAATGGAACACACCACTACAATCACGCTACAAGATTTGAGAAAGTGTATAATAGCCCAAAGAAACAATACTGTATATTCAGAAGAGAGTTTTCTGTTCCCTTAATTAAATACATATATGCTTTTGTTCCTTTTTTATATATCTATTAGTTTGTTTTAACTACCATTACAGTATTGCAGTGACTCCCACCCCCGTTTCCCCCGTTTTTCCCTTACAGAGTCACTTATGCACAAAGAGAGGCAGGAGACGATAATTGCAACTCACAGCTTTTATTACGCTTTCAGTTACAACTCCTGTGCTAGTCATGGAGAGGTGCACATGAGAGAAGAGACAGCTATTGGGGTGACGTGAAACAGATCTAGAGAAGGGAAGGGATCCTTTTTATAGAGGGAACAGGAAGTGAGCCTTCAAATTAGAGAAAAGGGTCAGAGTGCAGAGAGTGGTCTTGACAGACCGCTAACAGGGCAGAATGTTACAGTATCAGTTCTATACAGTCTCGTTTTTATCTACAGTATGTTGTGTTTTTTCAGAATTAACAAAGTTAGAAAAAAAAATACCACTCAATTGTCCTTAAGATTTACAACAAATAACACATTTTAAAATTGGTGAACATATCCTTAAGAGATTATTTATTTTGTAGGTGTTATTATTAATATTCAGCGTGAGCCTGTTAGGGTAATGTAATTCTCTAGTGCGTGAAAAGGCATTGCAAGCCTGCTTGATGACAGGATATGATTTGTTCACTTGCCTGTGTGCAGTGTAGCTTTATTGGCTGGGTGAAGCCTGAGAAAGCACTGATCTCTTCCTGGGTGAAGACAAATCAAACATGTAACAAATCAGTAAAACATGTGCAGTATTATGAGATATTTATGGAACATCTTCCATTAATTAGAAGTTTGTTTTGTGCTTGAATAAAAAACAGTGAAGTATATCTATAACTTCTATCTGAAGACCTGATTTTTATAACAACATTAGTTGTTGAATGGCATTCTTTCCCAAACTGACACGTGCTATTGATAGATTTGTAACTGTGTGGACTTCTTCCACTAATTGTGGGTCTTGTCGCTTCTTAAACTAAAATGTCCTGTTTTTTTCAAATACTGTACCTACCTTGAATTACACAGGCATAATGGGAAGAAAATCGAAGTCAGGGGAACTAATTGAATGTATATTGAACAATTTGCCAAGCTGTGGTGTGGCTGCTCAATGAATGGGATTATTAATAGACAATTAAATGGCACCCTTTGGCTCAATCAGTAGTGGAATACTTCCTCAAGCAGAGATGGAATATGTTCTAATTTGGGACTAGTTTAACAGCTTTGGCTGAAGCACAAAATCCTAAATAAAACTACAGTAGATGCCTGTGTTGTTGGTTTTAGTTTGTTTCACAGGAGGTCACAAGGGCTTGTAATGATACCTCTAGGAAAGACTGGCTGCAGCCTACTTCACAAACTAAGCCTGGATCTCTGATGTGATCTGAGTTGTGGTCAGGGCAAGAGCAATGGCATGCCATCTTAGCGATGGAAGGGACTTCTCACTAAAGGAGGTAATGACATTCATCAATACTGTCAACTTTCATTCAAGCTGCTACAGTTTATTGTAAAACTCACATGCTCACAGCTAAGTAGGTTGAAATATGAGGAACAGCCAGGATACAACAGCCTTGTCATTTGTTTTTTATGTTTTCTTATGGTTTATCAGCCCTTTTCGATACTCTAATGTGGTCTCTCAATTATCATCTTCCACTGGTAAATCTGAAGTCACTGTATTCTAGTTTGTAATGGACTCGTAAATCAATACACCATTCAGTTGGATTTAAATGCATCTGCACTGCAATGTGTGATATAAAATACAAATTGAATTATGTACAGTATATGCAGGCTTATATTATAATACACAATGTGCCAGAATTTATTGTGACTATAAGGATTGTACTGTATTGCACAGCTTTCAATTCTGAGCTAAATTTAAACACTGTAAGAGAGGACCACCAAACTAATTTAAAAATTATTATTTAATAAGATACTATATTATCAAAGCAGATGTCAATGAGCAAAACCGATCTCTAACATCATCAAAAGGTTGTTACTGGTATTTATCCTTTGCCTAAGATATGTGCAAACACAGATTTTAGTTTCTTTGGAAAGCATAGTCTAGGGGTAAAGGGGTGTAAAATTTAGGATAATTCTTTTGGAAGCAGGTGGGTTTTGATGAGGGACTAGGAAGCGTGATAAGGGTAAGGAACTATAGTGGTGCCAAAGGAAAGAAAATATCTAACAAAAATGGAGCTGGCTAGGAAAGTGAGGGAAGCTAATCTGACTACAAAAGAAAACCCGAAACACACGGTCTTCGGCGTCTTCAACACCCTAGCTAACCTGCACTGACTACCCAAAACCATACAAGACAAATGGCACTCACCCGTACTAAACTAGTGTTACTAATACGAAGTCAACTAAGTGTGTAAAGTGTACCCAACAACCTAAACTAACCTTATATACAAAAGTTCACACAAAAACACAAGTGAACCAGGAATACAAAAAAGGGAAAACAAGAGTAATCAACAGGAGCAGGGTACAAAAGAACACAAAAGTTGAACATGTAACACTGGGGCAAGGTAATGGCAAAACAAGGATGAACACACAAACAAACAAAAGTACAAAGAAACTAAGAAAAAAACAACAAAACAACAAAGCCGAAGCTATACGAAAATACACACACACAAAGCAAAACAAACCAACAAACGAAGCCGAAGCAATAACCAGAAGCGAAGCAAAGCGATAACCAAAACCAAACAGGACCAAAGTCAAACGAAAGGCCTCTCCTTGCTGAAAACCTCCATGTTATATGTTGAATAAGATGTGTTCTGATTGGCTGAGAGCTAATTGATGACGACGTCATACTGAAAGTGTGGTGTAATGGTGGGCCAATGGGGAAGGGAGAACAATCAAGGGTCAGCAGTGTGGACATAACAGAAAAAACACACACAGAACACACACTGGGACGTAACAAGTGTATATACAATCAGTAGCTAAATTACAGACTTTGACTGAATGGGCCATCATTGAGTTATTCTGGACAACATCTAGGAGGTGTCGTTACACCCTGTGTTTGAATTCTGAAGGACCAAGTCTCAATTAAGATGCAAATCTACATAATCTGATTAAATTAATGAATTTGTATCTGCTATGAAAATGATAGAACTCACTTCTTCTGATCCTCTGCATGGATCTGGACTTCAAAAGACCAACTATCATTGCTTTGTGAAATCATTGGAGTGCATGCCAGTGGTTTGTCAGGACTTTGTTAAAGTAAATGAAAAAGGCAAGCGTGAGAGAGATCAGACTTTGTGTTCCGTGCATTTCTTTATTACCCTGTTCTTTAACGCCTTACTTGTTTCATATCCTGTTGAAATTGCCTTCAGTACAACTCTGTCTCTTGAACTTTAAAAACAATTTGTCATGTTAACTTACTGCTGCAGTATACACTGCTTTAGATGAAACTCACTGCCAGGAAATGTACGGAGGAAGCTAATTAGTTTCACAAAAAGCTAAATAGTACATTGCAAGGAATCAAGACCTGTAACTCTAAAGTATTTTGTCCTCTTCACTTTTATATTTGAACATTTTGTTTTTTTTTTATCATTCTGTGTCACTAGTTGATACTCTATGTACAGTACACTTAATTGCAATGAGGTGTAATGGATATAAAGGAAATAATACTGTACAGTAAATAAAAATAACTTTTAACAGAATATTCAACTAAAAGGAAATATGGTACAGTGATCTACAGGTTGTCTAGTCCTTACACTTTCCCCTCAGCAGTTACCCACCAGGTCACACTCCCCCTATTAACACTGAACAATTAGACTTGTGATTTCCTTCCTTTTCTGTTTTTAAATGGGCAGCACTGCTATCATAGCTGTGCACCGTATAATAGTTACTTGTCACTGCGAGGACTGAAAGCTTGATATTAGTTGGTTATGTTAATATTTATATGGATACAGTCAATTATCTTCCTTTTTACACATTTATCTGCACATTAGTTGCACTGTTTTTGAATATGAAATAAACCACTTTAGTAAGAAAATATTACCTGTACCTGTGACTATAGGTGATTGTAAAATGTCATAACATTTAAAAAAATGGGACAGTCCTAAGGCTACCTGTAGATTTTGTGTGCTGAACAATAGATAGTTGTGTTACCATAGGATTAATATTGTGAGCATGGAATACCTGGCTAAAATTCTGTCGCTGTTTTTAAAGCATACTCTTACTCCCAAGTCATACAGCAAACCAAAAACTGAATAATCATGCCATAGCAGAACTCAACATACTATAAGTGGAAGGTCTAAAGCACTACAGCACCATAACAGTCTCATTAGGGGCTTTGTTACACTCTTGCCCTCTGAATTATCTGAGTCATGACAATACCGGAGCTTGTGTAGCTCAGGCAAAGACAGGATTTTATCTGTTTCACAGGGATATTCTCAACCTTAAGGCACATACTGTACTGTATTACCTTCCATCAGCAGTATCCAAGAATTCCAGTAGGATTCAATGTTAATGGGAGTTCTAGGAGGCAATGTCATCATAAGAGTCTTATTTTAATATTATTGTGAACCTGTGAAATTTACAGTAGTCCTCACGTTGTTGTATTGGTTACTACCTAAATTTCCTCCATCTTACTGACAGAGTGGAAGGAAGCCCTCTCCAAATCTAAGTGTAAACTGTACATTATGTGTGTGCTGCAGCCTAGTAGCTCAATGTGATCTGTCTTAACAGTAATGGTTAAACTGAAGAAGCAAAAAGAAACACAAAAGGAAGAAAAAACTAATATTCAAAAAATAATAAAATGTGTTCATATCATATTACAGAATATTGAGTTTCTCATTGTATTCTTGTATTCATTAAAATGCACAATTGTGGAATAAAAGTCTAATCCATAAAAAGGAACAATTAAAGGTTTATTCCATGAAAAGAGAAGAAAAGAAACATAGCGTTTTGGCTGTAGAGCATTCTTCGGGCATCATAGCCCATAAAACTTGATTTTACATACATTTGAAATAATCATTAAGCAATACCTCCACCATGATGAAGATCAAGAAGGTTGACAGATACAGTACATCTGTATTTTTTCACTATCAATAGTTTCCTGCATACTTTTACAGTAGATCAAATTGCTTCCTTTTTCATGAAAAATAAGTCCTTGAAGAAGAATCTTGCTTTGTTTCCATAGCAACAGTTAATCTCATTACAATTTCCACACCATGCTTAATTATGAGCTCTGGGACTCAAGAACCCTAAAGTCCAAATGATAAATTAAACCCCAGTGGTTGTCTCTAAATTGCTTCAGGTAGTAACCACAAATGAAGCTAACGAGTATCTGGAGAACACTACCCCCCTTCCCCAAAAAAGACATCCCTGCCAGAGCTTGAGTGTTGCAGTCACTCTTAACTGCTGTTAAGTGTAACTGAAAGGTCTTTATCTAAGGCATTTTCTTTCAGTGAGTAAATTGACTCAGAAAAAGAAGTCCAGAACAGAGGTTAAAAGGGAGTATGAGAAACATAAGTAAGGCACTATTGGAAAGTGTACAAAACAGTATAAACAGTTAAAACTAGATCCTGTCACTCTACAGCTCAGATTGCAGTGACAAAAGAAATGCCTTTCTATTGTTTACTGTACTGTATATGGAATGGTAATGAAAGATTGGTACCTGTATAGATTTTGAAGCACAGAAAATAGAACAAAAACATCACTTAAATCTAAGCAAATTAGGTTTTAAGATACTTCACTTATTTCAGGAAATTAGAAAGACAAAGATAACCACTTCATATTCTTACTTTGTAAACAAATGTCAATTGTAATAATTCCAAAATATTTTTTTTCTAGGGAGCTTTAAGCTAGAGCAGTATCTGAGCTGCATATTTATAAAGGTTTACAAAGGTCTTATTAACAGGAAGACCCAAATGTAGGCCCACTTTCCAACTTTCAGACTCGGGTATGATCACTTTAGTAAATTAAGCACAAAAAAAACAACAACAATATGATAAAATGCAACCAGCACAACCTGGAATGAATAGGCACTTAGATCTTCTCAAGGGCACTACATGAAGTGTTTATTGTAGTAGGCTGACTTCATTGCTGCAATTTTTTATTCCTACATGATTTCTTTCCTCAGTTTCATCCCCTCATCCTGTTGTCACCCTCGGCACATGGATTAAGTGTGGGCTGGTAATAAGGCAGCAGTTTGTTGGAGTCACTTGTGATTTGATGGCAGCATCCAGTATGAGTGCTGCAATTTCACTAGAGGTGAAAAAGGAGGCCATTGCTTTCGACGGCTTGGGTGGTGAGAGAAGTTGCCTGACATTAGATGTATTAGTTTTACAGCAAAATGGAATTACTGGCAAGCGGCACCATGGCCTCTATGAAGCATTAGAAATAAGGAATGGCCTTGAATGATAACATTCAGTAGCTACAGGCATAATAAAAGTCGATAGAGATCCTCCTCACGTTGGTCTTGATTGGTTCATGGTTGTTTATTATTTCTACTTACCCCACTTTGCCTGAAGAAGTGGGTCTTGTAAAACATGAATTATAAATTATAAAACCAGAAAAACAGAAAATGCATTGAAACTCCCATGGAATTTTAAACTGGCGATATGGAGAGGGGCGAGTTTATTTTATCTCCACCCAAAGCATATTGTTCTCTCTCATTTCTTTAGATACATTTTGTTTACACCTAAAATTGGTGCTGAAGGCAACTGACACCGTGTCACTCAGCATTCAAAACTGACAAAATATATGACTTGAGGACTGAGAAAGGTCATTGCAGCCATGTCAACCTGACAGAAATAAGAAAAAGACTTTTCCCTCTCCAGAGAGTTTGTTGATTTGAGACAAGAATGCAGTTAAATTGCATTGCCCACCTGCTTAAAAACTCAGGAAGCTGTTCTGTATTGTATGTGCATCTCAATTGGATGTGAGGTATTCAGTTCACAAAAAGATTACAGTTTAATAAGTATAGGGCTTAAAAAAGTAGGGGCAGTACCAACCATGACACAGGGAACTAAATTAAAACAGCATCCAGATTTATGTTATTATAACTGTATCTTATTTAAAACAGTGTCCTGCAGTTACCTGTGTTTGAGATTAACAAGGTGAACCTGCAGAGATTTGCGGCTTGTCAGACATGTACTGTAATTTAAGTTGAAAATTATGTCGCTTAGCATATAACAAGCTTTGTATGGTGGCAAGAAAAATAAAGGAGGAGGGAACAGAGGGGAAAAAAAAGATGAGAGGGATGCAGAGCAGATTGTCGTTCTGCTTCAGGTTAGTTCTATTTTAACCCAGGAAGATGGCTGTGTTTCTATTGTTCTACTTCTGGAATGTTGCAGTGTGTCTAATATGCCAGTTTGCAAGTGCGTCATCAACTTTAAATACGCTTTTCTTCCTCCCTCCCTGTGTGTCAGGCTTGCTTTCACGGTTATGCATGAAGAAGACAGCATGTAGCCTGTGGCCACCTACAATTGTTAAGTAATTTTGTAAGCTTTTACATGATTTTTTTTCCAAAAATAATTTTATATTATAATGGTTTTCATCATTTATTTTTGACAACCACTTTGCTTTAAAATATGTGTATGATTCTAGATTATTTTTCCTTTCTGGAATGTTATATAATGGCCTGTACGTTTTCAACATTTCTTTGAGGAAAATTTCAGGTTAGCTCATTCACTTAATTTTAACACACCTTTATGAGTTCCTTTAAGTAATTATAGCATAGCAGGTTTTGGCAGCATGACCTTTGACAACATTAAATTTGTCACATTAAATAACAGTCCCCCGGGAAACTGTTAATATTGGTTTAAAAATGTTCTGGGCACAAAGAAGAGTTTCCTAGACTTGATTTTATTCAAATCACCTTTTGAAATTGAAAATTAACATTCAAATAACAGTTGCCTACAGAATCAACAAAGCGAAGAAGGGTTACTTAGTTATCACCCGCTTGTTGCTTATTAGTGATCTCCTCTGCAACCTCTGCTTTTGAGGTTTCCATGGTGATGACAGTTAATACAGAAAGTCGATGAGGAGGTCAAAAAAATACCTGTTTAATCTTTTACCTTTTGGGTCTTTTGCTCAATTTGCTGCTCAAATTTCTATCTCTTTTCCTCTATTACTTAAGCATTTAAAATAATTTCATTATAAAGCCATTGAAAAGTTAGTCTTTTTACAAGACCTTGTTAGTGTGTTCTGAAAACATCTGTTAAGTAATGTCAGTTCTTAATTGACATTCTACTAACTCAACTTGAATATTGATTTAGGCATCATAGCATATTAAAGGACAAATGGCTGCAGTGTTTGTGTTTGAGGTACTGTATTATGGTATTACGGTTGAACAGTATAACACAATGTGCTCTTTAAAAAAAAACTGTATTTTGTTTTTATCTTTAAAAGGCATGTTCATCATAATCCCATTCAGGTATCTCATTTGAACAACCTTACATACCCATTACTACTGTACAGTATATGATATTGACAGAGTCTTACCATCTTAAAACTGGCACTACAAATCATCGAAGTCTTATACAGAATAAAATTGCCCGGTTTTCTTACTGTTCTTTTACACTGGTAATACAAATATCAACCTTCCATAATCATCTGCATTACAATACAGGATAAATGAGAGCAGTCTACATGGTACTGTATATTTGTTTTTTGAGTGTTCCATTTAGTTCTTAGCATTTTGTCACCGTTGTATTATCTCTTGACAGAAATGTTTATTATGTAACACACAACAGCTACATACAATTGTACAATACTATTTTAAAGTAGTATTATAGTTTAAAGATGTAACAATCTTTCCCCTCCAGATACAGTACATAATGCAATCCATTCCAGATGGTAGTAAGATTGTTCGGATTCTCTCTTCGGAGATCTGTTCCTAGTAATGAATGTGTCTTGTTTTCCTTCTTTAGGTGGATGACATGCAGTGGCCCAATGGAGAGCAAGACATCCCCAGCTCTGTCTGCAGTCTACCATGTGAAATGGGCTACAGAAAGAAAATGGTGAAAGGAATGCCATGCTGCTGGCATTGCGAGCCATGTGACGGATACCAATACCAATATGATGAAACCACCTGCAAGCTGTGTGCCTACAACATGCGTCCCAATGAGAATCGCACTGGCTGTCAGCCCATTCCCATTGTCAAACTTGAGTGGCACTCCCCTTGGGCTGTGATTCCTGTCTTCCTGGCGATGCTTGGAATTATTGCCACGATTTTTGTGATGGCCACATTCATTAGGTACAATGACACTCCAATTGTACGTGCATCTGGTAGGGAGCTCAGCTATGTCCTCCTGACTGGGATTTTCCTTTGCTATATCATCACCTTTCTCATGATTGCCAAGCCTGATGTAGGTGTGTGCTCCTTCAGGAGGATTTTCCTAGGACTCGGGATGTGCATCAGTTATGCAGCTCTGCTGACCAAAACCAACAGGATCTACCGCATTTTTGAGCAGGGAAAGAAGTCTGTTACTGCCCCACGTCTCATTAGTCCTACTTCACAGTTGGCGATCACATCAAGCCTAATTTCAGTCCAGCTCCTGGGAGTCTTCATTTGGTTTGGAGTGGATCCGCCCAACACTATTATTGATTATGATGAGCAGAAGACAATCAACCCTGACCAAGCCAGAGGAGTTCTCAAATGTGACATTACGGATCTACAAATTATTTGTTCACTGGGATACAGCATCCTCCTTATGGTAACATGTACAGTTTATGCTATCAAGACACGAGGTGTTCCTGAGAACTTCAACGAAGCCAAACCCATTGGATTCACAATGTACACCACCTGTATAGTGTGGCTGGCCTTCATTCCCATATTTTTTGGCACAGCTCAATCTGCAGAAAAGGTAGGTGTCTATCAGTAAACAGTTGTTGGCAAGACGTTAGAAAGACATAATGTAAGGTATAGAGAGTAGTACAGTTACAATTGTGTATGAAGATTATATTTCATGTGCTTAACCTATTTCTAACATTTACAGTTGTTTTTTTTTCTAAAAAGCAACACTCAATTTCTTAGTTTCTGATGAAAAGCTTTTTAATGGATTAAAAAGAATATGGTCAGCAGAGCTGTAAAACATAACTTAGTAAAAATCATAATATGGGTAGAATGTACTGGCTAAAATAGAGATTTAAATAGACGTTGTCAATAAATCATTATATATATATACAGTCTATCCTTATCACACACAAAAAGCCTTAATATCCTCCCTAAGTTGAACAAAATAGTCAGTTTGCCTTTATGTATAACAGGGTCTCTTTCAGTTCAATTTATAATTCATTTACAGTCTCATGTAGCTATTAAAAGTCTGTTTTGCAAGTATCAGATTGTGCTTGTGGCAATTTTGAGACTGTCTCAGAAACCAACAAAAAAGGATCAGCTACATATAAGTCCTTAGTAAGAAAAGAAAATCTTTTTTATGAAGAAAAGGTGCTGTCTCATCAGTAATGATGCCACAGAGAAATGAAATCTAAGGTTCAGGGTCAAATCAAAGTTAATTCTCTACAATTTCGTTTTTGGAAATGCTTCATTGTCATGAAGACATTTTCCCATTACTTGCTATACTGCCTTCAGCAACATTCCTTCTCATCTGCCTATTTTGGCTTAGAAGCTATTATATCTGAGGAAATTGAAAAATGCAGCACCCACCCTAATCCTTATTTCCTTGGTCACCTGTTACATTGATTTGGATGAACTCCAGTTCTACGGTGATTATAGCAAGGGACTCTGCTTATTGATCTGAGGTTTATACTACTGTATATTTTGCAATTTCCTTCTTCTCATTGGATAGATATACTTAAGAATCGCAATCATCATGCCAGGAGAGGTATTTTTTATACAGTATCTCTAATCTTTTTGATACCATTCCTGTAATAAAATAGTCATTGACATTATGTATTGGATACACTTAGTAAAGTGAAGAAAAAATTCCATAGATATAGATTACAGTACATATACAGTGATTAATTTCTGTGTTTGGTTTATTTGTCCACTAATTTCACTAATTACTATCGGTTGTTGCTGGGGAAATCTTTCTCATACTGTATGTCAGTTTAAAGAGTAAATGCTGAGTGGTGGGAGACAGAGACAATACCAAGAAGGATACTGGATTCCAGAAGGAATTCAGAGAAGTTGTTTTGTCAAATTTACAGATAGTGTTAAGGTCTGTGTTTGTTTCAGGAAACAAAAACAAAAGACTATATTTTTTACAAAACTATGACTCTGAAGGAAGTGGCTATAGACTCATATGCTGATCCCAACATATGTCCAGTGTTTCTGCTAAAAATGATATATAATACTAAGGAAACGCAGACAGACCTGTTTGGAAAGACCTATCCTTTTCAGATTGGACTGTAAGGTGCTGACATCAGCGCATATGCTACAACTGCACAATTGAGCAGAACTGTGACCCAGTGGCTTTTGCTATTTGTCCTTATTTACTGTCCTACAGCACATTGATCTTAATACAGATGCATACACCTTTGTTTTGACTACAGATGATTTAAAAGCAAATCTAGACCAATTAAATCCAAGTTTACTCAGTGCACTGGATTTAAACAAATGTTCCATTGCTAGGGATTTAAAATGAATTATTGATTTTGCAATTGATACAATTTTGAATTATGACATTATTTAAATTCATCCATTAAATTCTAATGTGTAATTTGTCTTATCATTTGACTATTGTTTTACTTTTGCATCATAGAGAGGTTCATTCATTTCAAAGCAGTGTTATATGTTTTACCCATTTTGTATTATATATGTTATATAAGTTATAAATCATGCAGCAAAGCAAATAAGGGTATAGTTACAATGAAACAAGTAGACAAGTATCCATAGAGATCTATTCTTAAAATTGTTCATCAACTGTGAAATTAAAAGGGCAGTTTTGTAATGAGATGCACAGACCCATTGATATAACAGCATTTTTCTTGGAAAACAATATTGCTAATAAAATGACATTTTTGATAGGACATAACATTTTTTTTAAAAAAAGATTCAGCCATCCTTCAGCATTTCAAACAGACACATACTGTAATTGTGTGGTTGCCATGTATCTTTGAACATTATGTCTCCATATATATATAGATTTAGGTGGGATTTTTTATAACAAAATAAGCTGTGAATTATTCTGGCTGTAAAGATCCAAAAGAATACAGGTATGAAATACTCCCACAGAATGCTGCATGATTGGTTCACAAATAATTGTCTTTTAAAAAAATCACAGTCATGAACAGATTGTGTATTGATGCAGGACTCCAACTGGGATTTACAACTGTATCTTATCCAGCAACCAAATTCAAACTTCATACACCTGGGCTTTGGATCGTGACAACTGTTCTGTGCTTTGCATCAAATCCTAGAGCTCCAAAGCACTTTACAATCCAATTCCTATTTAACCAATAACTTCATGCTGCATTACATCCTCTTTAATGGTACAAATTGGCATTTTGTGCAACCATACCACACAACATTTTAGATTATTTGCCCTTCTTAGTGTAATCAGTGTAAAACATTCCAGACACAAGCTTGTTACAATTGTATAAATCTGAGGATCCAAAAGTATTTTGTTATAGAGCCATTAATTATAGATCAATAAATTTGACTTCTGCTACATGGAAGGTTATGGACAAGATAATAAGAATTTATCAAGAACATCTTTATTATAATAGGGTTCTACAGAACAGTGGTAGTTTGTGTTGCTTCTTAGAACAGACATACTGTATAAAAAAGATGGATAATATGGATATAAACATGATACAATTTCCACAAGACCATAACATAAAAGAATCATTATTAAATAGAAGATGGAAAACATCCAAGCTAATGCATGCATTTGGAGTGAGATCTACTGTAGATAGTGGATATTAAACATACTTAACAGCATATGCGAGGGCTAAATATTAAATTGGTGTGATGTACAGTAATTAGTGGAGTACCAAATGGAGCTGTATTTGAACCACTGTTCCTCATAATTTAAATAGATGCTATAGGTTCTGATATAGTCAGTACATAAGATTCACAAATCATACCAAAACAGGTATACAGTCATCTGAAGAAGGCTCCACGGCCGAAACGTTGTGTTTTCTTTCTTCTCTTTTCAGCGTGGAATAAACCTATTACTTGTTCCTATATAATCATCTGTCTGGTTGTCTATGGACATTGCAAGATACCCCACACTCCCCAAAAATCTCAAATTATACGTGATCAGATGTTTACAAAAAATAGATATTGTTGACCAAATTGACGAAAGACACCTTGTTGTTTTCAGAAAGGGACCAAATCAGTTCAGTGTCATCATCTCCGTGCATACTGGTAGCATTAACAGTCTCATGCTCTCAGTTTACTCACAGCACCCTGTTTTACAAAAGCCTCAATTTAATTCAGGATTTTTTCTCTCCATTTTTCTTCATGTTTCTCTAGATAACTAGATTCAAATCTTAAAACGTAAAAGCAGGCATTGATTGTCACAGTGTGTCCAAAAGATTACGGAGGAACAATGGCTTCAACACCTATTAACTACTCAAGATGGACTTTTTTCATGCCATGTGGAGGAGGCATGTTGATAGATAAGGCAATAAAAGTGCACAGGTGTTTAGCGACTAAGGCCAGTGGAACAAAGCCATTAGCCATGCTATTAGTCTTGTTTCTTCACACACACATATCCACAGAGGACTGTCTTCTGTAGTACATGTTCATTAAGCATCCCTTTAGGGAAACAGTCTCTCCCACGTTTCACTTTTAAAATCCATTACCAGGCACCTATACACATTATTAAAAGAAAGGAGCAATTATTGACAAGAGTGACAGATCGAAGTGCAGTACACAACATCCAGGCTCTTTAAAGCTAGTAGACAGAACTATACTGAGAAAATGAAGGCATTTTAAACACAGGTGGAGTGGTTTTGTCATTGTATTACTGGATAAAGTGCTTTATTTGTGCAAAGTTTTAAAATAAACACAAATCACAGTATCAGAAACAAAAGCCTAACCTTTAGCTGGAAGCTGAAATTAAACCCTCTATGTTCCCTCAATCAATTCCAGTGTGGCAGATAGACTATTTGTGGACTTTGTAAACACAAATATATTTGCCATAAAGCAAAGCTAACAATAAAAGAAATATTTTTTATAAATCTCACATCATTCCTCTGGATGATAGCTCCAGACTTTCCATAGTCTTTTACACCCTCTTTCCCAGCAGGCTCTGAAAATCATCTTCAACTCACTCACCTTAGCAAAAATGTTACCATGTCCTTTCTGCTTTATACTGTAATCCCTTAGAATTGAAATGAATTATGGAAGCTGTCATTTTTATGTTAAAAAAGTTAACACTTCTTCAAAAGAGATAGATTATATCTACAGCTGATTGCTGTACCTTAACCCTTTGCTAGAAAACATTATTCAAATAATAATTTCATTGAAATTTGGAAACCAAAGAACAAAATGAATAATTATAGACACTTAACCCGTGCTTAGTTTATGCCAGAGCTCTGTTCCAGGACCTCCCTGCCCCTATTGAAATTCTATCCTGGTTGCTCACAGGCTCTGAACGTGCACAGCACTTCTCTGCTGCTAGGGGATATTTCCAACACTCCAGACCAGGTCTTCCAGTATGGCAGTTTTACAACTAGAGTTCAGAAAGGTTTATGTCACTTGTATAACTTGCTCATTGCAAAGAGTACTGTTGCACATTGTAGGGATGCAAGGAGTCACAGTACAGTCCAGTGAAAGTTTGAGATTAATTTAATTGTACTGAAAATGGTCACTTCTGGAGAACACTGAAGAGACACACACAAGTTGTATTTCTGTATTCCACATTCTACAGTACTTGTGGTGTAGTGTCTATTCTTGATTATGATATCCCACCTTTCAGCTATTTCTGTGGTGTCATGTACAACAGCAGGTGTGTGTTTAAAATTCCCTCAAGCCAGATCAGGAAACCAGGAGAATGACCTCAAGCCAGAGCTAGATATCTACAACATGCACATACAGTTTAAAATTATCTTAAAGACAGGCCCTGTTTTTTTCTCATGGACTCCTTGATGGTTTAGTTATTATAAATTATTGAGCAAGATGTGGTAAAAATAACTGGTGAACCTAGATTTGTTTTTAGAAAAGAATCATGACGGGGTGCCAGTGAGCCCTAATTATTCAAACAGATCCTGTCTGTTCACAATGCTGATTACAGGACTACAACTCTGGAAAAATTGATCAGACTGACAACAGGTGTCTTGGAGGATGTGTGTATGTAGTAGTGTGAAAATTCAGTGGGAGAGTACAGTGAAAAGATGAGTTGAATAGCAATTCCTGTTTTGATTTGCTTCTACAGTACTTGTAAATGGCAGGTGGTATTTCTGTGTATATTTTTAAAGTTGCATTCATTTTCATAGTGTGGATTGTATGTTTTCTTTTTGCCTTTTGGACATGCGGGATGCTATTTCCTAATAGATTTACCTGATGCTGTGTGGGCTTCTCTCAAGCTCCAGCAGCCCGTGAAAATTAATATGTGAAGCAGCTGCCCATAGAGCAGAGGAGTGCGTATAATAACATTATTGTGTTAGCAGAGAACATGACCTGTTGGTCAGATTGCAGCTGATGCCCAACGACTGTGAGCTGAATTTTTTTATTCCATTCCGTCCTGGCACCTTACTGTATGTAGGTGCTTTTTACAGATATAAATGACTAGGCCATATTCGACATTTTCATTTATCACAGCAGTGCTCACCATCATTTAATGCTGTACAAAAGTAAAATTTTCACTCCAAATGATTTTACTTCACAGCAGAGGTATGGTCACATCATATGGAGCACAACTGATCTGAGATCTGATGCAGATAATGGGGCTAAATCTAATTTCTATTTCTTTAGAACTGGAAGCCCAGATTGTAGGCCTGAGGTAACCACTGTGCACTGTTGTGATTCTTACAATGTAAATAAAGTTCACAGGCAGGAGGCTGAATGGAAGGTGCTTTAAATTAAAAAATAATAATAATTCAGATAATTTTACAAGCCAGACAAGTAAAAGAAAAACAGTTTTAATTTGTTTTACTTCACTTAAGATACCGTATGTAACACGGAACCCAAAATGGTGAACACTATGCTATTTCCATTTTCTAGTGTGATATTGTACAGAAATATGTTCTGTGATAAGTAGGAGAATGTGGTGTGGTTAAGTCCATAAGCCTGTCAATTCAGAAACATGTGGGCTCAGCTAACACCCATATATATTTGTATGTTTACTTTGTTATACCCTAATACCGACAGCCTAAAAACTAGAAAGCATGTTATTTGTATATTGTCAGGTGTCACATGGTTAAGTGGTTTTAATCCAACCCCTTAGAATAGTAAACTTAAATGGGGTAGAAGGATGAATAAATATAGAAAACATGTGTTTTTCTGTGACTTGATTATAATTCTTCACTGTCTTTAGCAGTTCCCATGTTTCCAGTCTTAGCCTGTTACCATGGTGACTGTATTAGGATGATGATGAACTAAAAAAATTAGATAGATAGATAGATACTTTATTGATCCCGTGAGGGAAATTGCAGTGCAACAGCAGCTTAACACACACAACACAGCCACAGTGTAACGAATTATATACTAATAGTACAATACATACAATACAATACAAGAGTTACTCACAGTCCGGACACACAAGAGGAAACTAGAACAGAACAGTACACAGAAAATCGTATCACACGTATGAATATAAATATAGATGTAACCATAGATATAAATATAAATATAAATGTATTGCACAGGTCCCTGGCATATATTGCACAAAAGTGGTTGTAAACGGGAAAAAGAAAAAGAAAAAGAAAGAGAACAGATGTAGCAGTATATGTGTATATGCGTTTAGTCCAGAAACAGGTCACTGTCGCTGTTGCCTCTGCCAAGACGCAAGGTGGATGCGTTGTACAGTCTTATGGCAGACGGCAAGAATGACCTCCTGTAGCGCTCCCTGTCGCACCGTGGATGAATCAGTCTATTGCTGAACGTGCTCTTCATTCCTGCAATTACATATAGTTAATACATTTTCAGCTGTTTTTTTTTCAGTTTTAGTATTATTCTCCCTTAATGTAAAAAGGTATTATAAGTATTCATGTTAGATCATGTAAAAACAGTTGGCTTCCTGTTGTAGAGCTGTAGAGATGAGGAAATATACAGAAATGAGATTTAGGTTTTTACATAAAAGGTGGAATGAGCATTATAACCAGTTGAACAATTAAAAATGACTCTCATCTAATCAACTTATTTTTTTCTTAACTAAAATTGTATTCAGGTTTACAGTTAAATTAGAATCCTTTGTGGTGAAATCATGACCTGCTCTAGGAAACAGTTCTAAAACATTAGAGGCAAACATAAATTGACACTTAGCTCAGAAATCTTCCAACACCTTCACTGTGAGTCTGATGCAGTTGCTTACAAAATATATAGTCAGGGGAGAATACCACATGAACATTTGAAAGTATTGTACCGTTCATTATATTTTTGGCATTTTGGTGTTAAATGGAGGCTTTTTTAAGCTGCATGGCAACACTTTATTTTTAGCAACAGCAATTACTTATCAAGACATGTGCTGTGTATTACAAATTTGCAGTGGTTGAACTTTTTAAAGACCTTACACTGAGAAGTGCAGAAAAGGTGATGTTGTCTTAAACAAGATTTAATATGATTGTGCTGTTATAGTCCTGATATTATTAATAATATCATATGAAGGACATTACTGTGTAGCACAGGGGTGGAGAAACAGTCATTCTGTATCTTGAGCTGGCTCCCTCTACTTGAGATGTCCTACTTTGTACTTTCCTAAGGTTAAATATGGGCATCCCAGATGCCGCTTTGGGAAATGCTCCTGCTGAAGGATTTTGACAGAAGTCTTTAGCTTGGGGAGACCTTGAAGTTGTTTTTCATTAGTTGCTGTAATGGCAAAGTTGGCACCCAGATTATAACTGTAGGAATATCACTTATATCAGAAGAACAGTGGGTCATACTGGATTTTTTGCATCCCTGAACTACTGTACTTCTCTTCTATGCTCTTCTGTGTATTACCTGAACTTAATATGTAAGGTGCTCATGGAGACATTAAATAAGATCCTTTTTAGCAGACTAGTTTCAGTATATCTAATGGGTATTTGTATATACAGTATAAGTAAAACATTAACGATTTAATGAGTGGTGAGTATAGGAGAGTATGTGAATACAGTAAGTAAAGTCACACTATAAATTAACCACCAAATATTCTTCAATATTAGGAAAAGCTGTTTTACTTTTCAGTATAACCCCTTATCTCAGCAAGGATGAGTCTATCAAATGGGCCAGAGCAAGGTTTTTACTAATATCTGTGTAATCTTACGAAAATTATATACAATTTTCTTAGAAGTGTTGATGTTTTTTTTAACGGTTTCCCCAAAAAAGGTACAATCATCTCTAGAAATAAGGACTTTCCTGTGATCTGCGAGATCTGCTTGGTGAGTGCATGGATCAAAACAATGTACTGTACCATGATTAGCAATTCTTGCGGGGTACTATGACTGAGATGGAATTCAAGAAGGGCTATGCTGCCTAAAACGCATGCATGGCACAACTACAGGGAGGATATAGCTAAGAGATCTATTAATCATTTTGAGGAAAGAGCAACTGACATCAAAAAATATTTTCTGTGATGACTGATGGTGCCCCCATTATGGATGGAAAACAGAAGGGATTCATAAAGATCATTGTGGGTTGCAGTGGCCACAATTTTAACTGTATTATTTATCAAGAAAATCTTTGTGCCAAGATTTCAAATTATGAGCTCAACAGAGTGACGACTTGATGTAGAGTGTCGGGAAATGAATAGTGAATATAAGAACATTCCATTTCACTGCAATGTTATTTGCCTAAGTACAGTAGTGGGAAGGTTTTGGCATGATTTGTGCAAGCTTTGTCTTGACACAATCAACATCTTTTTGTCAGAAAAAGGCCAAAACTACCAAGAAACTGCACTATAAAAAATGGATTACAAAAATGTTTCTAGCTGACATTACCTTGCTGTACATACAGCCTCTGTATGTTGGGTGCAGATCAAACTGATAAGGGTCTTTTTGAAACATGGAAGGCTTTTCTTGACATCTTTTCTTGGGACATTGACAGCTTAACTTTCTGCTGAATTTCAAAACATTGCATAATCCATGTTGCTGACTTTGGAGTGTACTGGCAGCACAATTTTTTATCAGATCTCTGGATTTCTAATATTGTGGCCCAATGTTTCGTTTGCATATTAAACCAGCCAGCTTTAACACCACAGAGATGGATTTTTCAGTATTTCAGTGGATGGAATGTTAGGATTTTGAAATGCACTTAATTGAATTACTGTTCAGTGCTGGAACTCACTTGAGGCTACTGAAAGTGATCATAGCATCTCTATCATGACCTATTGGAAGTCTCTGGCGGTGAAACTTGGCTGTTTGAAAAAAGTGGCATTTCCACTGCTCTCAAAATTTGGCTCAACATAACTCTGTGAAGAGGTATTTTCACACGTGTAATCAATTTTGTGTCTCTCTCGTAGCCAGTTTGCATACGCTACTTTAAGTACTGTATCAAGCTATGGGCCTGGAGAACTTTATGAGGGAAAACAAGGGCAAGGATCACATTACATGGTTAAGACATGCATAATAATTTATGAATTTTAGATTAATTATTATATTTTTATATTGAACTTTTATTCATCAACAATTAAGTAGGACTATTACTGACATTAAAAAATGTACAAATGGCACACAAATCCATGCATGTTGCGTGACCCCTATTTTAATTAATGGTTTGGAATGTTTGTATTTTCACATTGATGTAAGTATGTACAGTATATCAATTGGGAGTTTTTTATGCTGGATATAATCCATAGGCCAAAAGTGATGGAAGGTGTTGGATTAGATGTTTTTTTCATTATAGAAGCTTTGTTTAATTCGATTTTTTATGTTAAAAAGGCATCAAGTATTCTGGACCTGTTCAGTGTGTTTTTTGCTATGTATTATAATAGATAATATAATATAGAATATATTATTGTGGATAACGTACTGTATGCTGCAATATACATTATAGTGCTATAGCACTAGTTAGAATTATACAATACAGTACTGTATACTGCCAGCTAAACAAGAAAAAACTTCAATTTCCTTCCTAATTGCTACCAAGCTTTTAATGTTCAGCAGATTAATATTTATATTATGCATTGCATATGGGTGTATTGCTGAACAGAGATCAAAAATGAACCAAGACACTATGCATCCATCAGTACCTGTGGAACACAATACATCTTATGAATCACTTGTGTTGCTGCAGTACATTCTAATTGTGATGCATTAGTGTTAGCAAAAATTGGGAGGCTTGAGTCATTTAGTCAATCACTTCCACACTTGGACCCTGCCAAAGTGATAATGTGAGGAAATTAGTAACTAATGGAAGGCACCTGTAAACCATTACCAGTGTCAAGAAATCCATAATATTTGTGTTTCTCTGAGACATGGCAGCAATATTTGTTTTATGCTTTAGGTCTTATTAGGGTTGAATTCAAAACAATGATGTGTAAAATTAACAGAATTGCTCGTTTTGGTAACCATTTTTACTCAAATACAAATTGATGTTAAGGCTAAAAATGATACCGCATGAAACTGCTGCAAAGAACGTGATTGATTTAGTTTGTCTGATTCTTTAAAGTCCTACAGCCTCCTTCTCCTTTCACAATAAAAAAATATTCATCACTGGTTTATACAGATCAAATGAGGAATATTAAAAAAGTGAAGTTCCATTCTTTACCTGTTGCCAGTAATAAAACACCAGTCAGCTCATGAAAATTGCTCTTTTTTTTCTAATAGGAAAACCTACAATGCAGTAGTGAAGTGTCACAAGTAAAATAATCCTACATTTTACGTAAATATCCCTATTTCACTTTGACATTTTAAGAGTTTATTTTTCATTTTCAATAAGGTATAGTAATCAGTTCATTGTGAAAATAATGAATATACTGTAGCTATGAGTGTCCAAACACAGTAGATGTCAGTGGTCTCAGAATTGTTTAATGTACCTCACATTCTTCATTCAGGGGTCTTTATTTTTTTGATCGAGATTTACTTAGTTAAAGAATGGTTAACATACTGAACGCAGAGAAACCCTGTTTACCTGGAGAATTCCTTAATGATATTCACACTAGCTGTTATTCTAGTACTGAGATTTTTTAATAGTAGGGATGCATTTCATAAGGGTAGTCACTTTCATTTGTATGTTACCACTAGTTATAACTTCGGTGTGTCAAAGGGATTCCATTTTTGAATATTATTTTGTATTTCTTTAGGATGTTATTCTTTTTTTTTTCAAGAAAGATTAATAACATTTCTTAATGCTAGTCACAGTGCACTGGTGCAGTTCTTGTAATAAATTGAAATACAAATCAAAGTGAACCACCGTATCTCCATCTATATCACCTGCAAAAAATAATGGTATTTTTTCCCAGCATAATTTATATACTGTATAATTAAAACAGAGTAGCCCATAATGGCTATTTTTCAGTGTTTTATTCACATTTTAATCTGAGCACTTTAGACTTTGATAGGTAACTTTGGATTTATTACACGCTTTTGAATAGGAATTTATTCATAATTTTTATTATGGGCTGGTTCATATGGTTTTTCCCTCATTTTCTGTTATAAACATGTTTTTAATGTAACAGTTTTTTTATATAAAAATTATTTAAATTCTTGTCTTAAGCTAGAATAGTTCTCTGTTCAAATATGTTTTGTCATTGTGCCATTCACTATGATCATGTTTAAAACACTCTGAACTTAGGAAATGATTAATCTGTGTGGTTTCTATTCTATTGTATTGAATTGGGGGGATGGGAAAAGTTGCATTATGTCACTTACAAGTCTGTTAATTGCTCTTTCAAAATTGCCTGAAAAACATTTGTTTCCTTCAGTCTTGTTTTTACTTCCCCAAGTTTAAAAACTTAAAAATATTTTGAGAATAAGCATTATCCTAGAATGATTCAATGAGAAATGAAATGAAACAATGGAACATGTCAAAGGGAATAAATCAAGGAATGAAAAGCACAGCAGATTTCATCTTGCAGATATTATTGGATTTGTCTCTGGTAGCAGGGAGATGTTTGATTAGAGTGTCATGGAATCTCAGCTCTCATCTCTCCCTTCCCCCACCAAGCCAAAAAGACATAAGGTCAACGTCACTGAGATGAGATGGTTGCACTAGTGTGTACAGGAAAACAACAATACAAGAAAGAGTTTTCTTGAGATTTATGCAGCCATTTCTTTCTCCTCTGAACAGTTAACATTTTTATGAACGCATACAGAATATGGATGCATATAGATATAGTGTACAGTATATGTACTGGAGCACATACTGTACATATGTATGAGAACATCAGTCATACAAGCACGATATTGATAGAGTAAGTGGATTATATTGACTTCTGCTGAACTAGCTGCCCTGGTAAGAGATGCTATCAGGTGCAAGCTTTTGTGTAATTAAAATGTAACAGAACCTCTTAAAGTGTTTGAACAGATATAAACCACTCTGGTATTGTCCATTTGCTCTAGGAAATTTGCTGGATCCTTAATTACATACTCAAATCCGATAAAGAACAATTAAGTACCTGACAGAATTGAATTTTAGATAAAAAGATAATGTTGGGAATACAAGAAAATTAAAGAAAGGATTATTTTATGGCCTTTTTGTGAGTGCAACGAAAATATTGAAGGGATACTGCTGTAATTGAAGTATTGGTTAATAACTTGGAACATATTGCTAAAATAGCCATTACACCATTCACATAATTTTGTTTTATCATGCATAGTAAGTTCACATCAGTAAATGTTACTAAAAAGAGAAAAAAATCACAATTAACTGCGTGTTCCCTTTATACATTAATTAAACATCAATCATAGCAACTCTTACTTGACACACCAGTACAGATTTATGCCTAGATCACACCACATACTATATATAGAACATAAAACCTGTTTTAAAAACATTTTTCCATCTGTAATTCATGTTTTGAAAAGCATAACCATGTATTATTTAGGCAGCATGAGTCAGATATAATACAGGACCACAAAAAATTGTCTAATTTTTCTAAATTAATTAAGTAATTCTCAGGCCCTGATTAAATTACATTTGGTTTGCGAAGTACCTTTGGAAGACAAAAGCCAAACTAAATTGCAGATATGCCAGTCAAGGTAGGACATTCTACTTCTACTGTATGTCTGCCATATTGTAAAAGAAGGAGTATTGCACATATCATACAGTACTTCATGTGCTGTAAAAGAAAATTCCTTTTTCACCATGAGAATAGTAATTTTACTCAGGAACACTTCACTGATATAAGCAGTAAAATTAATTCATAGTGACAAACATAAGACGAAAGATAAACACTGCGAAATTTCTGACACAAATGTTTAATAAATCTACCGTATAACATGCAGGCTAGCTCAGTTTCCTCATTATAATCAGCACACTTTATTACTGTAAATTCTTAAAAGGCTTTAGGGGAAAAGTGAATGCCACATGCAGAAAGACCAAAATTCACACTTGTGAATGAAAAGAGGGGGGCGTATTCTCTTCAACTTGATGGAAATTGTTGGTCAAGCATGGTGGAAATAAACCGCAACAGAGAATTGCCCAGAGTGATATTACCAGACAAGGGTCAAAGGAACTTATCTTTACAATGGCAGGGCCCTGCAGCATGACTGTCAACACTTTCCTTGCAATTCTGACTCATTTTGAATGACTCAATGGTGCTAAAAATGAATTCATATACTGTATTTATTCTAGTAATGTGAATGTAACACAGCACAGGCTGCTGTTTTGACAAATTGGGTTCCATAGTAGCTTCCAGGGCTGTACACCCAGCTTGCTAATAATGCAATTTACAATTTTTACAAAGTATCAAATGATTAGTGCACATGCAACTTCAGAACACAGTGAACTAAACTACAAACAAAATAGTGTCACACCAGTACAATGCACCTTGTTAACCTCAGCTTAGTATAAGCTTTATTGAAGTTAATAGAACAATGTTTTCATTTTTTTTTATGCCATGTAATGTTTCAACCCTGTAAAATGTACGGCTACCTTTAAAAGACAAGTATTGCATATCAAATTCTCTTTTGGGAAAGTATTCAATGATGGTAATGCCATTTCTAAAAAGAACAAAGGAAAAACATAGTTAGCAACTGCTGGGCTACTTTAATGCCTTTGTCTATAAAAGTTTACTTTAGGTAAACAAATAATATATTACCAACCTAAGTTTATTCTTATATACTGTATGTTCAACTTCTTTCAAAGATGTTTATTAATTCAGCTTTATAAACCTAGCTTTTAAATATTAAAAATAGCCTAAGAAAAATTACTCTAGCCATAATGTGTGGAAGAGATAGGGTTATATATTAATGTGTTACCTGCCCCAACGTTAAATGTTTTTTCAAAGGACTTTTTGTTTATTTATGGCTCTAATATGATAAAGCTTTAAAAAGCATGTTTTACCTTTGTTTTATACAGTCACAAATAGCAGTTTATCTTATTGGAGTTCATGTTTCTTAGCATGGTAGCATTTGTTGGCATATTTTGTTCTAGTAACAATCCTCAAAGCTTTTTCTTATATTAATAGAATATCCATATATTATTAGAATTGTTTTCATCCATTTTTCTTTCTTGATAAGTCTTATTTTTGTATGTTTTGTATTGTTGTTTCACTTTTAGTTATGAAGTTTTAAATCCATGTAATTAAATATGGTTGGAAATTGAGCCCAACTAACATACTCTATGATTACTCACCAGTTCAGTACTTCTGACATTTCTACAGCAAACGAGTTGTTATACTTTCCTGAACTACTGTATCTACAGTATGAACAACATGTTTACAGTTTACATGACCTTGTATGTGGCCCTATCATTGATGTTCCTTCCTTTGCACTCCAAAAACTTCTGCAATAATAGGCCTTCACTATACTGTACGAGTACAATCAAAAGGGGAGGACACCTTAAAGCTGAATAAGTCTGATGTTGTACCCAGTATTTTTGTTATGGTAGAAGACTGGTCAGGTCTCTAAAGGTCTCAAAAATACTGTTATAAAATAAAAATTTCAGCTGCCATCACAGCATAGCAGGAAAAGTATAGCCAAATACAGTACCTTTCAAAATTGTCATTGTTTGTTGAAATATAGAGTTCACTATGACATTGTCAAGGAATTCCCAATTTCATACCTACTATTGAAATTTTAAGCATTTCGATGTTAAAGGAATTAAAATTATGAAAAATGTTGGGAACTATTTTTAAAGTTCTTGACCTTTCTATAAATTGTAATATTAAGGTTATCGGTACTTGCATTTGCACACAATCTTTTATTATTAGTCATTAGTCCTTATTATCAGAGGCCAATGTACTGTAACTGCCAATGTTACTCTTCCTTTACAATATATAATGAGAGAGTAAAATGTTTGTCCTTCACTCCCTTTAGCCTTTATAGAAATGAAATTAAAAAACAGAGAAACTACTGTTTTGAACAACCTCTTAATGTACAGTATGTGAAATAATGCCACATAATTGCTTGTGGTGTTTCTAATACTTTTTGGTAACATTAATGTAAAATTAAGGATGCATTGCAACTTGTCTTTGTGTTCTGAGACAGGCACGTAACCCAGACAGCTTTTCATTTGGCTGCTTACTTTCAAGGTGAAAAGCATGCAGTTCGCATTTAGCTCTGGGGCCTCAAAGCGCGACAGCAAAATCACAGTTTGGAACCATTAAAAGAAACAATAAGAGTTTACAACACAACATGTTACAGAGAGTGACATCACTTGCCATACTGCTGCTGACCCACAGCAATGGATTGTCCGCCAGCATTGTTTTTCAGCTTTCTGTAGAGCTTTTGAGAAACACACAATATTGAATGTGTACACATCCACTGTCATGTCAAGCCATTTAGTTCATATGATTTACTTTGAAAGCATCTGATGAGCAAAAAAAAAAAGATCAATGGAGTCCAGCAACATACTGTATGTGAAAAGGTCAATTTGATCTAATATCTTTTAAAATCAAAATTATGCCATTAGCTACACATCAACACTTAGCTGGACATTAACATTAGCTGGGCAGATGGATCTGAGAAAACTGGAGAAAAATGTTTTTCTTTTTCCCACTAACATTGTTAGAGCAGAGGGAACCTTTTTGGTAAAATCAGCTTTAATAAATATACAGTATATCCTTTTTTACACTGTAATACTAATTTGCAGGCTGTGATTTGGAACTAAAGACCAAGCTCAAGCTAAAGCATAGCTCAAGCCATTTACCTGCACAAGATCAATGTTGGAACAAAATCAATTTTAGCTCATATGAAAAATGGAAAAATTAAGACAAATTATAGCATCAAATAAGACTTAATGTGTGTTACCTGATGCATCAAAATTTATTCCTTAGATAAAATATTGAGCAAAGATTTTATTTTAATAGATTTTAAAATATCATGTGAGGGTACACCGTCAGGTACAGTTCCAATACAGTACAGTATATAGTCAGGATATTGCTGATTAATTAATTTGCCATTATTTATAACATACTGTACCAGCCCTTTAAATACTTTTAAAGTCACTAGACTGCAATACAGTAGCTTTTCATACAGCTTTTGCTCACAGCATATACAGTATATAAAAAAGCACATCAGTATTCCGTTCTAGCTTCATAGAACCAGTAGAGCTGTGCCTCCTAAATGAGACTGTCTTTCTTCAAAGCTTGCTTTGTGCTTCAAAAACAGGCTTCATGGCGTACTGTTGACATGTAGCCAGAGGCTTGTCTCATCTGTTAGCAGGAGTGTCACTAGATTTGGTACTTACACCCTGCAAATGGTTCTTTTTTTCAATGTTCACATTTTCCTGATAAGTGTCTATGCAATCTCTCATCTCAAGCATATCTTAAGCTATCCCTGGATAATGCATACTGTAGGTTAGAATATTCAGAAATAAAAGAACTTTGTTGAAAGCTAACAGCCTGTCTTGAAGGGGAGTGTTAAATAATTTGCAATTGCTTTTTAATGTTAAGGGAAAAAAAGCATTAAAAAGTTATAAAAAGGCAGGTGCGAATAACACCTTAGGACTCATATACTGTACACTGTATTATTTTTAATCGAGGATCTCTCAGTAACACAATCAACAGGCTTCATTGCAATGTGAAGGCAAAATGTATGAACTGTTAATGACTGTGAAAGAAAAACATTAATAGTACGATTAGCACAATTGATATTTGCCAAGTATACATTTTATGAATACCTCATTTTATGAATACCTCAATATAAAATACCTCATTTTATGAATACCAGACTGGGACTTCTATTCATTTAATTCACAAAGTGATGACTGTCTCTAAGTTCCTCTTGTCTCTTTAGAATGTTCTTGTCTCACAATTGCATACTCAGTTCATTTCCTAATTCTCTGCATCCAGTAAGGTACAGTAAATCAGAACATGTTTTAGAAACCATATTATCAGAAACCAAGTCATTTTCATGAAATTCAATGGCAATATTTAAATAATAGATAAACATTATTTTCCAACCCAATCCAAGACTTTCTGGATGTTCAAAGATTGTCCAGATAAGGTCAGAGGTCAAGTCAGAGAAATTGGAGGGTTACAAAGTATTGTCCTTATTCCCTTGCTCATGTAACTAAATATTGCTTTAGCGGGAATTCAGCTGAACGAGAAATGTATTGTATATAAGTGCTGAAGCCTTGTATTCTGTAATACTAGTGAAAAGCCTGTTAAGTTGCCTCTATAACTGATGCAGTGACTAAAGTTCTGTATTTCTGTGTCATGAGAGTCACCTTCCCCATAGTATTGCATTTTAATGTATACTGTAAATACAGTATGAATGACTGACAAAAGTGTAACTTCCTTTACAGAATATTACTTCTTGAAGTAAGATCCTGGCATTGCATTTTCTAAGTGTAGACCCTGATGGAATTATAGACTCTTAAAAATGTCTTGCATGTCAATTAAAACTTTACAGCTCCTATTTATAGCATCTAACTAATTCAGCTTCTCTTCATGTTCACTTAGTGGCTACATTGGCAGCCTGACAACATTAGGCCTATACAATACACCAGGAGTCTTGGTTTCCATTTGGATTTCATTACTCCATTTTCAGCTCATTTCCTGTGCTGCCGGGTCTGATTACTAGCAACCTTGTACAGTTTTATTTTTGAGCACAGATTTGCCCTTTTCTAACCACATAAAATTATAGGTGGTGGGAGTGTTCTAAATGAAACAGAGCAAGTCTGGACTGTAATATTATTGAGTGTTTTTATTGAAGTTTTACTGTAATGTTATTTAATGTACAGTATTATAATATGTCTCATAAGGTCTCCGTAATCTTTCTCATGGCATGGATTATTTGTCAACACCATATCTTACTATGAATCTATACTTTATTATCATTTAAAGAAAATTTGCTTCCATGTCTTAAATAGCAACTCCCTTCGGTAGGGTTGTTCGTCTTACTCCAAAGCCACAAAAATTACTAGGCTCTTTTCATAACATGTTGAGAGAAGTATAAATGGTATAAAAAAATAAGCAAATTGGAGTAATCATTTCTTAACAAGAATACAATGGCAAGGGAAAAACATAATAAAAGTTCATAATAAGAGTTTAGACAAGGTTGTTTCTTTAGTTGTCTAAAATAAGGTTGAAGGAAATGGTAAAATACTCACTCCATTGTACATTTCAACATTTCATTGTATAATTTATAATAATATAATAACTTTAATAATTACTTAAAGTTTATCAAATGAGGATTCCAGAGCAGGTGGCAACCCTAATAAGCACAGTCTGTCAAAGTGCACTCTGGTGCCGCATTATCACCGCATCATTGACCTAAATAAAAGATTAGAATAGGTGTTATTTCATTCAGTCACTTTTTTTTCCCTGACCACCTGTATCGTACGTGGATTACATGAAAAGATGTCTTATGCGCAATAAAGCACATAAGGCGGACGTCTTAAAAAGAAAGCCTTGTATTAGCTTCCAAACTAAATACAGTATTTGGTAAGGAACAATTTTGATATTTGTGTATTTTCTTTATGACAGTTTTCATAGCTAAATAGGTTTTATGACAGGTGCATCTGCTGTTCATAAATAAGTAACCAAGTATAATGCAAAAACTGTTCCTTTAATAATTTTCTATCTTTAATTTTTGAGTTCCCTATATACAGTACAGGTAATAGAGGTAACTTCCTGCCACAAGATAGGGAAAAAAGTACAGTATACAATACAGTGTATATTTAATAATATTGTGGCTATGCAAATTTTTTATTTGGTACTTTATGATGGTGAAAGGTACAGTATAGATGTTTACTACTTAATTAAAGAACTAATGCTGGCAGACGTTTTGTTATAGATCGTTCTGTTTTATTTAATAGAATACAAAAAAACAACATAAACGTTTTTAAATATTATACATACTGTAATGTGAAGCCAAAGTGTGCCACTGCGAGAATTTCACCACCAGATATACTGTTCAGTAATTCTAACAAAATATTTATAAAAGACACAGTAGAAGTCAGTGAAGGAGAACTTTGAAGAAGCTCCAGCAGAGGAGCTCAAATTAGGTTTTGCTCTCATTTCAGTAGCTTTATCTATTTACATTATATCCTCACGTTAATTAAATATTCACTTTGTAAAGAAAAACT
The DNA here is from genome assembly GCF_059453375.1 of Lepisosteus platostomus. Classification (NCBI taxonomy): domain Eukaryota; kingdom Metazoa; phylum Chordata; class Actinopteri; order Semionotiformes; family Lepisosteidae; genus Lepisosteus; species Lepisosteus platostomus. The sequence continues at coordinate 59,053,860 of NC_142616.1, forward strand.
GATTGTTAATCATTGTCTTGATGGGATGAAAAATTTTAATTGCTGAGTGGCAGACCAGTCAAGGACTTTGTCATTGTTTATTTGTTAACAAAACTAACCCTTTTTCATCTGAAAATTGAACTAGTTCATAACGAGTTTAAACTGCTATTTGTGTAATTAATTTTTACCCTCTTATTTGTAAATTGGTGTTGAATTTACAATTCTCCAGTCAACTGAAAAGTCCCCCATTTCAGAAAGTTTAAATAACCTTTTTATATGAATATGTAAGGTACACTATATGAATAACATGCCTCATTTCCTTATTACAAGATATAGTACAGTATATCAGTCCCTGGCACTCTATTTGTTTTGTGCTGACCTGGACCCTGTAAAACCTCAATGTTGTTAACTGTTTGTAATCTTTGCCTATTTCCTTCACAGTTTGCTCTTTTATAAACCATAATTCTAAACTTAAATGGAAAGTTTTAAACATCACAGTATACATGTTTATCAGAGGTAGAATTGAGTTAAGTCTTTATTGGCTAAATTCTTCATGGATGTCTCTGACAGAATATAGAGGAAGAGCTAATTCCCTTATCTGTGAAAATCGAACGTCTGTAACTTGTAAAGCTACTTAAAGATTTTAAGCTCTTCTTCTGTTGTCTTTATCTACACAGATAAACAGCAGCATTTAATACGTCTCACGAGTATTCATTCACAATTATGTAAATATGTAATTCATCCTCATACAGTATACAGTATACTGTATATATTACTGAGAGACTGTTTCTGAGCTTAGAGTACTGTATTCTGATTTATTTATTTTACAATGAGAAAAGTATCAGGCATGATCCCCTCTTAAAATATTAAAGATTTAAACTTAGCTTTCAGAATACTTCTTGATTTGCTGATCCCTGAGGTTCATGGGGTATTAGTTTGAGCTGGATATCAAACCTAATCAAGTTAAGTACTTCAGTCCTTGAAGAAGTGTTACAATAACTTTTTAATGAGCATCAGGGAATGTTTGGATCGATGTCTATTAAATCACAGTCTTTTCATCACATTCCATACAACCTACAGAAGATACTACTGTATATAACTACAGTATGTTCATCCATTTAGCAATTTGCAAATACACCTTGGGAAGAGAGATCGGCAGAAGTATGGTCATATAGAGTATGATGTTAACCCAAGGAAAGAAAGACCAGGAGGCATAGAAAGTAAATAGTGTTTAAGCAGTAATAAACAGACACAAAATGTTTTGTAGCTGTTTTTTGTTGCTTACTGTGGGATATTCCCGAGGTACACATGTTTTCTCATGTCCATCATTAGTCATGTTATTCACACTGCTTTTCATCAAGTTAACAATTTCCAAAGAAGACAAAGAAAACAAGCTTTATTGTAGAGACAGAATAATGCCAAGTGAAGTCATCTTAAGAGTGAAAAACAGGGTCCAAAAGATAGATAACATATTAGTATTACAGTATATATGTACTGTAGATGTAGTACAGCTTTTAGTTATTATCAACTACTACTAAACTGTTGCATACAATGGGACTGTAATATTCTATCTTTCCATCTGAAAATGTTGCAATTTTTCTTGGGGTATTTTGAAATAGTATTTTTTATTTTTCTTGGAAGCAAAAATATTTTTTTAAAGTGCAAAAATGTAAGCTTGTACTTTTTCTGCCTGTACAGTAGAATATTTGCAAGGTATATCTGTTTCTGTGTATATACAGTACTGTAAAAGGCTTGTTGCATACAGTATAATTATGAACACAATCTGATTCTTCTTTAAATTTGTATTTCATGAAGGATAATGCAATAGCCAATGTCCAAGACACACTTACATTCAGACATTTATTGCTATAAATGTACATCCTGGACTTTTAATTTAATTGTTTTAAAGCAAAATATCAAAGGTTTTAAAAAACGTCCAGGAGGGTAAGTTAAAGACTTACAGGGTAAGTTCTGTACAACAAAGAATTAGATCCAAAGAATCTTTTTCAGGTGAAAAGATTTAACTGCGGCCTATTGACTGTAACATGTAAGCTTTTTTTTCAAAGTCTTTAGAAAATCTCTACAGGAGTAAGATAAACTCCATTTTCAATAATAACCTTTAAATCTGTCTTCAGTTTTATTAATTTTTGTCTCAGATTTCCCCCTCAGCACCTTTTTGATCTACTTTCTCATCTGGCTCAGAAAGGCCACTAAGAAATTCAACCTTTAAGGCTGACAGCTGGGACATGTGTGAGGCAGAGTGAATGCAGTATCTTTCGATCTCCACTCCTTGCCATAAACATGGTGAACCTAATCAGTAGATATTGTCGGGCTATTGGCTGCTGAAGGAGATGACTCAGTCCCAGCTCCTCCTGGGCCTCATCAAACATCCTCTCAGTTTGATCTGACATAGTGTGGCTCAGCAGATGATTTACCCTGTGTCTCCTGAGGAAATGTCACTGTCAATTCTGTGCTCCCCATGGATCTCAGGCCAACATCAGTAACCATGAATGATGAGGCTGGAGATAGTGATGTTGTATTCAAACGACACACTGAACATGTGACATAATGTGCTGGAACAGTATGATGTGCCACTCGAGACCCCATTAGGACATGGGCAGTCTCATAATGGAGTACATGTCCATGTTTATTTGCAGGACTTCTCAATGACTGTGCTTGAGCTGCAGAATACAGCTCTGCCTACCAGTTACTGGACTATATCTGGTAGTGGAATTGTCACGGACGTCCAAAGGGACTAACCGTGGGGAGCAGGAGAGCGGAAAAAGACCCATATGCGTAGCGGCGAGACGGGAAAAAGGCCCGGGCTCATTAGTGCAAAGAGTTCAGGAATGCCGTGTAGAAACCTATGCCCTCAGGGAGCGGACGAGGGGTGCTAGGCGGGTTTCAGGACATCAAAACGACAATGCTGAGCCAGGACAGAGTGCAAGACCCGGAAATATATAGCCCAAAGGAAAGAGAGGGACAGGAAGGACAGCAGACCGGAAACTAGGGACAGGACAGAGAAGGAGCGCCCTCTGGCTGCAGAGGGCGTGACAGGAATTCATCATAGGATATGCTGATTTTTTCTGCACCCCTCAAACAGCTAGCCAGAAGCCAATGATTTAAATGCTGATATACTAATTGAAAGACTTTAATGTTTCTCCTTCTCCTTCTTCCTCCACGTGAAAAATCAGTTGCTTCCAGTGATCCTCATGCTCCCATGTCAAAAATAGACATCAAAAACAGACATCTCTATTTTTGTAACAAGACATGACAAAACAGTTCCATGTGATTGTCAGCTCTGGGTGGAACGTAGAGATTATGCTCTGCTCTTCTTCTGGTTACTGAGCCAAATGTTGGAGCAAAGTCTCCTGCACAATTTACAGAACAGGATACAAAATCTAAGGCAGATTACATCAAAGCAGACTGTTTTCAAAATGCCAGACATCCACATATGAAATATTCACAGTGTGACATGTATATTCTTGACAAGCTTTAAACTGTTGAGACTAATTATCCAGCAGTTTTTATGGAGCCCCACGTCTAAGGAGATTTAAAAAATTACTAGGTGATAGCCATCTACTGGTAGACTGTAGACTGCATTATGGAAAGTAGTGTGAATATTACCTTCTATTTACAAGCAAAGGACAAACATGTTGTATGATGTATCGTCATTCATATTAACATCTTTATCATCATCTTCCATCATCATTGTAATAATAAATCCTCGAATTGATATAGCATATACGTTTTTTTAATTCTGCAAAATAAGCCATTTTCTTTTGAAAAGTAACACGCAATTCTGAAAGGGTTGTTTTGCTCTTCGTGTGTGGAAAATTATTAATGCAGACTGATTCTTGTGCATTTTCTATTCCTAAAGGATTTAAAGACCAGAAATCCACATTGGTTGTGGGGGGTGTAATTATATTCTAGGACATATAAAACATCTGTGTAGGATCTGGTGGGCCGTATTCAGTGGCCAACTCTTTCTCTATCTGTATCACGGAACAGCTTTGATCAATAAACACTGATGGGAAAAGCCTGAATTCACAAGCTAGAAATTATGATTATGAATGAGGAGAATGACACTGCCATCCCAAAGGCTTCTGAGCAATTTCTCATTTTTTTTTCTTTAAATCCTCCATGACTTCAGAGGATACGTTATTGATTGTATTCATATATACTCATATACAGTATACTGTAGATAAGAATTAGAAAGGCCATTACAGATAGCCAGTGTTTCTCATACATAAAGGTAATTTAATCTAAAGAGTTTTGTACTTTCATTTTATGCTTTTTAATAAATGAGTTTAGATTGTTTTGTACCATATTTTGAACAAATACATTGATATATTTTTTTCCTTCCTCTGAGACACTTTAATAAGAAAATTTTTCTTAAAGGATCAGAATGTTTCTACTCAACTGTTTTACATGGACTGGGTACATGAAGATAATTCAGTAACCTAAACAAGAAGTATAATAGACATGAAATATACAGAGAAAGATTTTTGCCCAACTGATAAACTGATAAAATGTTAACATCTTTTTCAAAACCTGAACAGATTGATTGTTTTCCCTCTCTAATATGCGATGTCTGTTCTGTTGTTTTCCACAGTTGTACATACAGACCACCACACTCACCATATCAATGAACCTCAGTGCTTCGGTGGCTCTGGGGATGCTCTATATGCCGAAGGTGTACATCATCATTTTCCATCCTGAGCTCAACGTCCAGAAGAGGAAACGCAGCTTCAAAGCTGTGGTCACAGCTGCCACCATGTCCTCCCGGCTCTCTCACAAGCCCAGTGACAGGCCCAATGGAGAAGCTAAGACAGAGCTATGTGAAAACGTAGACCCAAACAGTAAGTAATGGAAGACTTCCTATAGTAGACCTGGGGAGGCAATATCAAACACAACAATATGTGTAGTATACAGAGGTTTGTTTAAACTGTTTCCTCTCGTTCAACAGTTCCATTTGCCAAAATGCTGTTTTCTTCAGCATTTCATTATTTTATCATGCCGCTTCATAGGTATTATATAAATTGATATTTTGTTACACTTAATGTGGAAAGTGTGATTCAATTCAAATTATTCCAAAACATAAAGTCAGTTGACATTCTAGGGAAAATTCAAACAATAACGTAAAAAAAAAACCCAACAATTTCCATTACACATTGAACATTACAGTTTAGCTTTAACTTATCTTCAATTGTATAATTTTTTTGCTGAAAGATAATATTGAATGCATACTTAATTATCTAAATTCTCATTCATATGTTGTCCAGGCAATACTTTGAAATAAAAGGCTTTAAAGAGCTGCTGAGGTTTGTATTTCTTTGCAGTAAAATCACAGGTACTTTACCATACAATTGAAAATAAAATGCAGGGCATGTCTTCCTTATAAAAGGCAGGTTGTAAACCTGCAAGTGGTTAATTTTTACCTAAATAGCTGTCAGCCCTATGTACTGTATGTTTTAGTAATAGAAGTGCTTAAGAGGTTAGCTGCAAAAAAAACCTGACAGCCTGATAATGCTAAGCCACGCTCTGTTGCTCATTTCATAAACAACTTTCTTTTCAAATGAATTGCTGTCGCTCTGAAGTTGTGTGGAAAGCACCATTAATGTTTGGTGCATTTGAAAAAACCTCACACTTATTGTAGCTGAATTAGTTAAGGATTGGGCAATGTGTCTTTCTTACAATATGATCATAATATAGTGTAATCATTCATATTTGTAAGGACACTGTTTTTGTGCCATGTCAGAAAATGTACTGCATTAATATTACAAAGTCAGATTTTCCTAATTTATGTTTTTCTGAGAGTCACAGTGACACAAAAGACACAATATGACAAAGTTATTTTAAGTATAGAAAGTTTAAATACAGATTTGGGCTTGCTAATTTCAATTTCTAAATTTATAAAATCACAGATTTAATTTGGAATTATCTTTCCATGCAACATACACAGTATGAACATGATTTTACTTTGTTAATAACCATGTAACTAATCATTTATTTAACACACAAATAACACTCTGTTAATCTAATATCACAGATTTCTAAAGTATTATTAGCCAGGAATCAAGACTTGTCCTACTTACAGTACTTTACAGCTTTAGTTCAGAGAGAGCAGCCTAAGTTTGATATGAGCAATGTACAGTACAGTATGAAGTGCCATGCAGGTCAAATTATAATTAAGAGATGAAAGGAGACACTCTTGAGTTATGATTTACACTGTACTGTATGTGGGCCTCCAGAGGACATCAGAACGTTAACCACTCATGGCAACTAACCATATGACTTCATTGAGTTTCAAAGCAATGCTAGTATTTGTGTCTTAAGATAACATCAGTAGAGGGCACAGGTGTAGCTACATTTCAATATGGAATCCAATTTTGGTTCAAATCTCTGTCCCTTACACACATGACACTTACAGCTTGCAGGGGTAGTTTGCAAATTCATCCGTGAATGCTAGGAAGCTAGCTGGGCTTTAAAGTCTCAGTTTCCCTCCATAACAGGATTGTATATATTGTTCACCCTTCATAACTCTGGCACAGCTTGGGGAAATGAATATGTCAGCCTTCCAATTTAGAATAGAGTATAAATCCATGAATAACAGGAGCTCAGAACTGTAAACCACCTGGGCCCATGGTCCTGGGGGGAAAACTTTTTTCCACTAATTTTTTCCCATAATGAATACTGTATCTTCTGAATAATTTCTGTGGCATTTATTGTGAACTTCCTGTATGTGGTGGATTACCTAATAATACCATGAATATTCCTTTAGGACACACTATCAAAGATCCTGGATTATGTGTGCCTCATAATGATTTCTTATTGTTCTCTGCTCATTCATCCCATCATGATTCTTCTATGCGACTTGTTTTTCTAAGTTGACATAGACCTTCATTTTTAACTGCTGTATGTCTCTCAGAAAACATTCAATTTTTAATTGTCCATAGACTAAAGCATATTACCCAAAAGTGATAGTATTATCTGGTTTAATACTGTGGTATTTATGTTCACAGTGTGAATCTTCAGTACTGATTACTTCTGATGGTTTTTCTTTCTGGTGGTTAGTTAAGGCAAGTATCGTGTCAAATCAAGAAATAAGACAGAAATGCCAGATCATTCTGGTATTGAAATACAGTATGTGTTTAAAGGAAGAAATGGAAACATTGTGACAGATTTAGTACGTCCTTCAATCCTGTCATAAAGTAGTTGTCCCTTTCAGCATCTATAATGTCTGAGTGCTTCTTTGTGGCAAGATTGTTTTGTTCTCCTTTGGATAATTTAAACAGAGAAGAACAATAAAGACTAGGTATATTTATCCCCAGTGTCAGTGTAGAATTTGATGGGATACATTACAAGGTACAGTACATTGTTTGACTGGTAACAACAACCACAAAAATCGTAACCCTCTCCCTACGTATGACATGTGGTAGCCATTATACTCCAGCCATCACAACACACAGCATAATAAAACAGAAACATGGGCAAAATAGGAAATGCATATTAAGTTATGTGATGTTGTGCTTTTCTGTTTAGTATAAATAAGTATGTGAATAGTATTAAATATGACAGAACTTATACATGGCCTCTTTGTTTCTGTGTGGCCCCAGTGGGTGGTTTATTTTATCACTAGGATTACAGATTAAAATATATGGCAGCAGTGTGGATCAATAGTAAGGTTTGTGGGTTCAAATTGCAGGTGGGACATTGCTGTTCTTCCCTTCAAAAAGGTATTTCAGTCATATATTATCAGCTGTATACACAGGTAAATATATAAGTTGCTCTTGATAAAAACATCATGCAAATAAATTTTTACATATGTGTTTTGTGTCCAAGATGTGCACCTTTAGCTTTTAGCATATTTCCATGCAGAGCTATGTGACCAAACTGTTTCATAACATACACCTTTAAAAAAAAAGCTTTCAAATTTTCAGCTTCCTGATTTCGGATGAGTTTTTATTAGCATCTCTTTCAGTTTTTTTTTTCATCACCTTTTGCTATATCTCTGAAATATTTATTTATTAAGTGACACATTTTCAAAAGCTATAATGCATTACTGAGACATTTAAGCTGCAGAGCATAATGTGATCCACAATGGAGGTAAAATAAAATGCCTATCAGTGCTCTTAAGTGGAACAATACTGTTCAGTTGTGTGGTTTTTAGTTGATTTTTATCTATGGAACACTATTAAAAGGGGTGAATTATAAACCATCAAACTACTTGTTTAAAGGCTGAAGTGTAGCCCTTCTTTACATTATTTACATTATTATCCAGCAGCCACCCTGCAGCTCACAACTGGCAACCCACTGAAGCTAAGCAGGTGTGAGCCTGGTCAGTACCTGGATGCAAGACCTCCTGGGAACTAAGGTTGATGCTGGAAGAGGTGTTAGTGGAGCCAGCAGGGGGTACTCACCCTTCGGTCCATGTGGGTCCTAATGCCCCAGTATAGTGTATGGGACACTATACTGTAAATTGGCGTCGTCCTTCGGATGAGACATAAAACATAGGTCCTGACTCTCTGTGGTCATTAAAAATCCCAGGCTGTTTCTCGAAAAGAGTAGGGGTGTAACCCCGGCGTCCTGGCCAAATTTCCCATTGGCCCTTACCAATCATGGCCTCCTATTAATCCCCATCTATGAATTGGCTTCATCACTCTGCTCTCCTCCCCACTGATAGCTGATGTGTGGTGAGCGTTCTGGCGCACTATGGCTGCCGTCACATCATCCAGGTGGATGCTGCACATTGGTGGTGGTGGAGGGGAGTCCCCATTACCTGTAAAGTGCTTTGAGTGGACTGTCCAGAAAAGTGCTATATAAGTGTGTATATATATATATATAAATATATAAGTGTAAGCAATTATTATAATTATTATTATTATTATTTCATCACACTGGAGGCTGTACTTGAGTTTTCGTAATGTGTGGCCTTTTAACTGTTACGGTAGTGGAGGGTTGTATAAGGCAATCACCACTGATTTTTAATATAATCCCTGCTGTGAAGAATACTCCCAGAAATATTAGTCTCTGCTGTTTAGTCAAAAGTCCATTTATCTATACAGAGTATATGTCTTCAGTTTTCCTTTACTCCATTTATTTCCACTGTGCTTTGTCAACGTCACTATCCACAGCAGGAGCAGCTCTTTGAGCATAAAGCCAAGACCCTTAATGAAAAATCAAACTCTTTTCATTTCCTTATTTCAATAACTGACAGTATTCCAGTTATAAGTGTGTGTTAGTGCACTGGTTCTATGGAAGAATATACCTTGTAGACATTGTAAACCTTCGTATAGACTAATTAATGAATGTGCAGAATAAGGTCACAATCAAGCATGACACATTTCTAAAAGATTATAACAATAAGGTATTTTTTGTTTTAATTAAGTTGTTTAATGCAGTATACCATAAATATGCTACATGAATGATTTTTTAAAAATTATAATTAAGTTACTGTAGTTCATTGCTGTAATCTCTTGCAATGCCAAAGTTCAACTTAAGAATTATTGACAATCAGTTCAGCACTCTGGACAGTGACCATAGAATGGGTCTTTCATACTCAGCTCTTATTAACTGTGATATCTTCTAGTTTTTGTTCCATCTAAGCAGTCATACTTGTTTGAATAGTTCAATATGGGCCAAAACTCAGGTGAGTACAGTAGGCAGACCTGTAGCAGTAAGGCTTCACATTCCTATCCTAACATCTAACGTACCCCCTTCCACTGATATGTGGAAAAGTACAGCTGATATCAATTTACTGGAGCATGTCATAAGCTCTGTTGTGTGCCATACGTAATGTATACAGAATTTCATGGAAACTAATTCTTGCTGGCAAGGTTACAGAATTCTATTTACCATGAAATTATCTCCATTTCACCAGACATGCCTCTTGAAAGAGTTTCACATGTTTTTTTTTTTTGTGTTGTCATTCAGGTGTGGAAACTGATGCCAGCCAGTTTGCCATTCATGTTTATATATGTACAGCCTGAGAAAATGGTGCACTAGGGCTAAAACTAACATTGCTAATTCAAAAGTGAACCACAAGTTTGGTAGCTAATTATCAACAGTGCTACTCTAGCTTATGTGAAGTCGAAACCTCAATTATTCAATATTCAACATTCGTTTCACTATTGGACAGACTGGTAAATAATAAACATTTATGTATTACTGTACATGTTAAAGGCCCAAGAAATTATAGTGTTTTTTTTTTAAAAAACAGCCACCTTTGTGTTCAAGGCAGACACCTAGTCCTGAAATCTCTCATAATGTCTACTCTTAAATTACCACTTTGCATAGCTTCCCGGCAAAATGAAATATGGATATCTCTGGAAACATCACTTTCTTATTCCTGCCGAGGTTATGAAAGATTTATTGACTTTAAGGAATTGAACAGTTAATGCCAGAGGAAATGAAATTCCTCATCTGCACGTGCTTTTATGAATGTATGGATGAGACCATGGAGCTCGTACTATACAACCCCTCGTCCAGAACTGCTTCTAAAATGTGGAAAAAAACAGGGGAATGAGACAAACAACAAGGTGCTAAAAAGATGGTATGAGGTTTACATATCTCAGTGGACGTCTTTTTCATTCTGTGACAGTTTTTAATTAATATCTCTTGAAGTGGCATTTATTAGCGAGCTCTTTTGTCTGCATGGTTGGTTTGCAATCTGAAATTCAAGCCCCACTGTGTGAGCCCTGTAGTGGTGGGGAGTGTACGGAGGGATTACAGGCCTCAAGAGAGAATACACAGTTTCTAAAGGATTGATTTGCTAGTCATTATTTCACCCCCAAACTAAGAGGCCTTTTAAATCAGGAAAGACTTGCTATGCTTCATCTAAGAATGGAATCCCCTATTAGTATACATGCAATTATCTGTATATTACCTTCAGAACATGCATACACGATACATGCATGTTTCATACATATACTTGTAATCGTCACCTTTATGCTTATGTCATATCCACTCATTAAGGTACAAGTTCCATAAAATAGACTTGAAGGTTTTGAAATACATTGAAACGCAAACTTATTGTTGTTTACTCTTTACGTGATTGCAAGCATTACTTTGGTTGACTAAAACTGGGGAATGTTTCTTTTGTTGCTCAGGATTTTTTACTGAAAATGAAACTTACTCATTTGAGAAGTAAAAAAGAAATTCTGCTTTTATAAGCGCCCTTTTTATTTCTGTTTTTTTTAAAGGCACCATAGCAAGATTTCCATATTTTCCCCAGTTTTTACTGCAAAATCTGCGGCTGACATTAATGTCAGACTCTGGGGAAAAAATATAATTGTAATAGGTGTCGATGAAACAGGGACGTTTTGGGGGTTCTTTCAACTCAAACAGAAGACCTTAGTTTAAAAGGAAGTTAGAGGACCCAATTTTGTTGGTGGTCAATACAGATACAAATAGAGCAGTTAATGTCATGTTATGATTTGAGAGTTCACTGTTAATCATTGGACTTCTAACTACAATTTGTCAAAAATCAGACTTCATTGAAAATTGAATTATCTTTAAAATATCTTTACAAATCACTGGTAAGAGCCCTTTGCGTAAAGCTGTTCATTATTTACAATTGAAGACTGTGTTCTGTGATCATCAGGGTTCACTCAGCCATTTAGAGTAGCTCATTCTTCTAAATGAAATAATGAAACATTAATACTGTAACGCATATGGCCGACAGGCACTGTGTAAGAGCCGGCTTACCAGAGCGGTGACGTCTCCGCCCTTCCCTGTAATAGCAGGACCACAGCCCCTGGACTGTGGAGAGATCTCTCTTTAGCTCACCGGGCTGGGTCCCTGTTGAGTGACGCGGGAGTCCCGGGTTCGAGCCCCCGACGGTGGGGGGCCGACCTGATGCGGCAAGGGTGCCCACCTGAACCCCGTTGCATTACGATACTATATATATCTATAGATTTTTAGAAGCTCCAAAATGCAATAATGAATTTCAGATTTTTGCAGATTTTTGAATTCCCCAAGGAAAAAACAAAAAATGGCAGCAAGACAACCTTAACCTTAACGAAAACCTTAACAACCAATTAACTTAATGCAAACACATTATGCAGAAACAGTTAAGATAATAATTTCAGTACCAAAAAGACAAAAGTACTTTTATCTTATGTTTAAACTTTAGAACCTCTGTTTATCAAAATTTCCACGTTATTTAAATACTTATACTTAAATAATATTTTACTATAAACTTAAGACTATTTTCTTACTGTACAGTATATGGATACTGCAGTGCTAAAGACCTAGTGCCATATTAAAAAGTTGTGCAGTAGTCTCTGGTCAATTAAATCAAAGAAAAAGACCCATTAAGATATTTATTTCTTAATGTGTTACTTTAAGGATGTGGGTGTAGCTTTGCAGAACAGATAATGGCCTTTTGAACATTAGCAACAAAATGTGAAAGTGGCCATTTTGTGTCTCATACTGGCTGAGAAATACAATTAGATCTGCAACAAAGGTAATCTTTTACAGGTGATTTTTGCTGCCATTTCCCAAATCACATTGGCTTTTATTTTGTTATCTGTACTCATGTCCAGTGGAATATGTAGATCTGAGGCAGTTGAGATGACCCAAGGAATTTAGTAACACCCCATTAACAAATACCACGTAAAGCCAGATATGTGACTGACATGAAGCTGGAAGTCAAAGTGCATTATTATATGACCATACTGAATACTGAAATATGTGGTGGATTATGTGAGTAGCCTGTAAGACATCTTTCTATATTGGGGCTACAGTAGGTCATAATTCCATTAACCACATTTTACCAAAATGGCAGCACGTTATATTAAATTCTAAAACTGTTATCAATTTATTTTGTAGTTCCATCAATGTATCACAACCTTTAATTAACATTCCACTATTTCAGTGCTAGAAAATGTATGGTAATGGCTTTTTTGAAGAAAATAAATATTATTGAATACAGAATATCTTAGATTGTTTAGTATAACATTTTCCTACCCTTTTAGTGACATTTATCGCTAACATATAAAACACATAACAAATAAATTACTAATGGTCCCTTCACACAGTGACATTTACTTTAAGGATTTTAAATCACTCGTTTTAATGATTCTTTTCAGAATAGCAGACACTCCACTTCAGAAAACTGTAAAAAAATATGACACATGCATTAGGAGAAAGTCTGTAAATATATTTTAGGTCAAAGCATGTGCTTAAAGTGCTGAGACTACCTGTGTTTCAGTAAGTCTTGTATTGTACATAGTCAGCATTCTGTAGGAGTGGGTTCAGAACTCAGAAATAGAGACTCACGGTTTATACTGTATCTTTGGCAAGCATTGTTTTCGGATCCTTCAAAAGGGTACTGTATTTTGTTCAGATAAAATGCCCACATATACAAATGATTACAAATATAAATAGCTTAGATAAAAGCATCAACCCAATAATAATAAATCATATTATTAATGAATTGCTCCTTTTTGAATCTGGTTCCAGTGAATTTCAGGGCATTTAAAGCACAGAACAGAAGAAAAAGATACAGCTACTTTTCAATTTCTTTCTTCATTAACTTTTTTACTTTCCTGTCTGCTCTGGAAATGCTGAAGATCATCTGTTAAGCATCAATCATTTCTGTTTTTCTTGCTGATGCAATCTCAGAGGCTAGAGACTGCAAAGTGGGTTTCCTGTGAAGCTAAAGGAAAATGAAACACACCAAAGTAAGTCAGCCCAGGCTAAAGCAAACCTGTTGTAATTGATTACAGTAAGTTCAAAGGCTTTCCTGAGAAATTTTAGAATTTGACTGATATAAACATTCAGCAGAGAGGGTATGCTTAGGCTTAAATTGTATATGAGTACAAACTCAGTTGAGGAGTAAGACGATTCTAAAGCACTGTGTTCTGTAATGCTGCTGGTCAGTTACTGTTAGAGTGTGTGGTAATGGGTAGTTGATCATTTGATTACAATCTGGCTACTGTGGGTCTTCCATCATTTACCTTTGTGGAATATATTTGAGGGAGGATGGTAAGCAATTCATGTTTAATTTAAGCTTCATGGCATCATTATATGTTTTTTCCTTGTGTGCAGGGAAGGCTCAATTTGCACAGGTATTTTGCTGAAATTACCTTAAAGAAAGTTAGTGAAAAGGGAAAGAAATTTAAAATATCTTTGCCACATTGCCTGTGACCTTCCAGGACAGTTCCAACTGCTAAATGAAATGCTGTATTTTAAGTGTACACAGACTTGTACTGTACCTACAGTATGTGAACATTTAAAAGAACAAACATTTAAAATTGTAATTTCTAAGTGGGTTTTCACATCCTCAGTTGTTTTAGTTGGGTTCTACTGTATTGTATGGCTCTTTATACTGCATTGCCCTAAATGGGGATGTTGTCTAAATCCCCGAAAAGCAAGAGTTTGAAAGAAAGTGGTTAAAAGTCTTAATCTCTTGCATTTGGCATTGAATGCACTGGCATTTTAACAGTAGTAGCTCCAATTTATTGGGTTTTCCAGACTCTTAACCTATTTAACACTCATACCATGCAAATGGAGAGTACGATTCCACACAAAATTTCCAATAACTGAATTCTTGTCAAAAATTGAAATTGTACCGCATTTTGTTTGGTGTGGGAAGGCTGCTAAGGCCTTTCACACTAATATTATGATGCTCTTGGTTATATTTTCTGCTTAAATGAGTGTTAAGTTGCATTGAAGAAAATCTGAACCCTAACCCTAACTACCCAAACCCTTAGCTAGGGTTAGGGTTAGTATAGAAAACATAGAGGATGTTTGATGGCATGGCTGTGTTTTAGGACAGAAGTGAAATTTAGGAAAAGTGATATTTTCATGTTCTCTGCACATTTTTTTCCTTGCTTATACTAAAGTACAATTTGTGATGTTGTAAATATGTAAAAGTTCCAGTTTCAAAAACTTTGTTGCTACTCAGTAGATATTAGTAAAACAGTTAAGGCCTGATGGACTACAGGATTAGTTAGTACAGTAATAACAGGAGACATACAAATCATGCATAATGATATTAGTGCATTAGTTTTTACTAATAATTTTGCAAAGATTTTGGAGACTCATCTTTGTGCCTAAGTTGGAAAAATGGGATAGGCTTATCGAATATTTAAATATTTAAGATCTCAGGCAATTGTAACGCAATTGAGACAGTTTTACAGAACTTTTGAGAGTGCAGTATTTTACATCTTACACAGACACAGGTAGAAAACATTGAAAAGGTGGTAAAATGCTGTCCCCTAAACTTGAAACTGGAAATTGCAGTAAGAGGAAGGAAAAGAGTCTGCAAAGATATTTCGGGTCAAAACAGCCTTTCCATTTCATGTGCTTAAATGCTGATACTACCTGTGTTTTTTAATTCGTCTTGTAATATGGTCAGCATTGTGGAGGAGTGGGTAGTGACTTGAACTCAAAAATGGAAGGCTGAAATAGTTCAGACTGAGGACATCAGAAATGTGTAAACCCAGTGAAGCCATGCCACCCCTTCAATAATGAAACTGTTATAATTATTATGCATCCTGCAGTTGCTGGCATCTCTCAATGTCACTTGTGCTTAATACTTTATTGAAATGAGTTCCTATTTCTAATTATAAACAACTATGGTATTTATGGTGTCCCCAGATCACTGAGATCATAATTATGAATATTAAAGTCAGGTATCCTGGTTTAAATAACATTTATGTTCTTTAGAATAACAGCTGCATTTTAATTAGCTAAGGGAAGAGAAATATGTATTTTCGTTCATTGCTCAGGCTGTGATCCCATTGAGACAGGCTGAGACATAAAACATGGCCCTAATACTCATTTGTTTCTGCTCAACAGCACACAGGCTAAAGTAGTGTAGTAGGCTATTCAGATAAGGCTAATAACAAATCACTACTGCACTTTATTCAGAATACTGTCAAAAAACACAATCAATCAATTTCTCACAAAATATTAACATAAGTCTATTGTAGCTCTTCTCATTAACATATTTTTCTTCTACATAGGATGCAAAATAACTGCAAGTATGCTACACATTCAGCTACACTGAATGCTGCTTGTTTAGTTTCAGAAAGTTGTAAATGTTGTGATGATCCTTTTTTTTAATCTATCATTATACCTAACATTATAAGTGACCTTTGGCCCTTACTGTCATTTCTGCTATCGTCTGCATTGTCCTATTTAGTAGCAGACGTTCTGCTGAAAGACTCAGAGAATGCTGACTAGAGCACAATGATACTTGTAAACCTTCTTGAATTAAATAAATCCCAGTTTGGGGCTTATTCTATCTGTGGAAGGTCCTTAAAAATTACTAGTTAGAAACTGAATTCCATCATATCATTGTGTTGTGTATTTTTTTTCATGTGAAGGATCAACAGTGTTTTTCCTTCAGGCATTGCAAGTGGGAAGCTCTTATCATGTTTAGATAAGAGGGATATGTGTGAGTCCTGTAATCTAGATAAAACATTTTTGTTCAACCGCATTGCTTTTAAAGCATACAAAGAAGAGATACAGGTATGGGATATGTCAATCCCCTAAACTCACAGCCTTAGTTCACCGGGAGGTTCTATGCATTGAAATGTATGCAGCTACAGTAGATCAATATTATCTAACTTTGATTTGAAAAACCTTCCAAACAGACCTCAAGTATTTCAATCACTTTAACCCATTCTGTGTCACATTGTTTGATTTGTTCCAGTAAAAAAAGTGGGACATACTGTAATTTACCCAATAACCAGAGATTAATCTAAGGTTTGTGGTTTCATATACTGTAGATCCTTGATTCATCTGCAGGTGTGTCATTTCCATTTAACTAAATAGAAGAAAAAACAGAAAAAACAAAATATTGCTGAGAGAGACTGCACTGATAAGCATTTGATAGTTGACCGTTTACATCTTTTCTGTGGCTTGTGCCTACAGTAGTTCTACACCATTTTTCTGTAGATTCAGTGAATTTTGCTCCCCTCTTCCAAAAGTTCAGCTTTTCAAGTACCTTGTTCAGCTACTTGAGTGGGTACCACAGATCTCTGGGTTAAATCTTACAGCATTATTTCTTATACTTGCTGTTCAAAACTACTAGGTGCTGCAGTATTTCTTTGTATGAGAATGTATGCTTGTGATGGTAAAAGGAGATGTTCTTTTGATCATTCTTGATAACCTTCAACAAAGAAGTGGCGCGATACTGTTTACAAATGTCCTATCGTTCAAAAACAAAATATGTACAGGTACTGTATAATATTTCTTTTCAATAAGGTCAACTAAATAACATGGTCTTATAAAATGCCAACAGTTTTCCTTTTCATGACTAATACTATTTTTTCATTTTAGAAATGTATCTTTATCTTTATAGTGTTCTTTGATATAGTAGGATATTTTGTATCATCCTACATTCAGCTTCAGAGTAAAAGTGCACATACAGTAGCAATTTCACAAATCTTAATTTCATGTGCTGTACTGTAGCTACAGATGCCATTAGTACTGCATGTACTGTAAATAGCCTAAACTCAAATATTTCTAAAGCAAAGTATAATTCCATTTGGGACACTTGAGTCCCTTAGCTACATGGAAACAAATTGGTAAAACAATCATTCATAAACTGAGTCTGAGACACTTTATGAAATTTTTTAATGAACTGAAATTCAGATCTGTGCTTATTCCATTCTATAGCATCTATAGTTATCTTGAAAATACTGTATACAGGGCAAATATGCAACTCAGAAAAGTACTGGAAAAAGTATGAGTAATTTGACAGACGTACTATACCTTAACATGACTCATTATCTAATGTCTTGGCAATCTCACTGTCTTTTATATTGTTTTTTTTCCCAGGTCCTGCTGCAAAGAAAAAGTATGTCAGCTACAATGACCTTGTCATCTAAAGGGTCCCAGCAAGGGAAGGGTGTGACCTGGGAGGATACTTGGTCTCCTGCCACCTTGGCAAAAGGCTATTTCCTGTCCCGCACAGTACTGCCTGCCCACGAGAGGAGTGATATTGGCCAGATGAAATTGGTGGACTACCATGGTGGAGGAAGAAAACACTTTAACGGTTTCGTAACAAAAAAAAAAGACAACTTTCCTTGTTTTAAAAAAAGAAAATATATATATATTTAAATCAACAAAAACAGACTAAAATAAAACCTCTTGGATTAACGAGGAGACCCACTGGCACTACAAGGATGCTTCAGGCTCGGGCCTTCTCTGTTTCTCACATAAATAGTTTCTCTACCCACTTAGTGATCTTAAGGTGCATCACAGCAAGAGGGACAACAGAGGGGCTGTTTTTGTCTTTACATGTACTTCCAAACTGCAAGTTTTCCAAAATTCTTGTAAGGTTTGTGAGTTTTTTTTGCATACTTGTAATTCTTCGTTGTATGGACTTTCACTTTTTTTTTGCTTCTTCGATGCTCACATGATTAAAGCCATATTCTTCTCTCACAGGTGTCGGTATATTTCTTTACCTGTTTTTCTTTCTTTGGTTTGGGCTTCCCCATTTAAACCCCTGGTAATGCACATTCTAATTTTTTTCTCTCCTTCTGTAGCTATTTGTTCTGTACAGTTGTGTTTGAAAAACTGTTGGAGTACGTTGACCATCGACTGTGTTTTGAGTGAGTATCAGAAAACTCTAGTCCTTGTCTGACTGGCTTTAGATTAACTACAGTGATCGATGGTATTACAGATGTAATGAGGTGTACACGTAGAAGTCGCTAGTGCATGCCTGATATTTTTGATGTTTAAAAAAGAACTTACCACAAGGCTGTAATATCAGCCTGCTCTGGATAGCTTTTTGATCCTTATTTTCTTCTTATGTATAATTTCTCGGATGTTTTTACAAAGGGGGAATATGGCTTTAATTTGTCTTGGAGTTTCTTATTGCCCCGCAACTATGAAAAATTGTGAAAAGGACTTATTAAAAAAGCATGTATGTTTTATACTGTTTGTACTAAGTATATTTATGTTGCCCTTGCTGCTTACGTGCCAATATTGTGGAAGACATTTAAGTTTTGCCACTCATGCAAGTATACCGTGGTATTGTCCAAGAATGTATCAACATGAAATAAAAACCATTTGGTTATCTTTTTTATTCCCTGCAAAGTGAAGTGCTGTACTTTTTAATTTTTTTAATGTTTTGTTTACACACTATTGACAGTAAACTGAGCTAAGGCACACAGTTATTGTCATTATAATAATCTATAGACAGTGCCCCATCCTTGGTAAAAGAGATTATTAAATCTGAGTTACACTTCATACAGGATACATACCCTGAATGTTGGATATACTGTATATCACAAGTTTGACTCAAACACAGGATATACATGGATAACCTATAATACATTATGAAACCTGAAAGTATTTTATGGTGATATGGGACTGAATATCTTCTCTAATCCCTAAATCAAAGAATATGTTTTTAACAAAGAATGAAATGGATGGTGTTCTGCAGAGTCCTGGCTTCATTTATTTTTTCTGAAGAATTTTAAGGCTTAATCTAAATATGTTTATGTAACCGTAAGCTCTTCACAGAAACACTGAATAACATGAAAATACTTTAAAATGTTCTGGGCATCATCCATTGATCTTATAACAATGTTGATTTATCCATTTATTTACCTATGTGCTCAGAGGCTGCAGCTATTTGTTACCATGGCAACACTGTGAAGCAGAAAGACATGGTTTTATTCACCTGGGACAAGGGAAGAAAGAAAATACTATTTTTTTCCAGTGCTGCAGCTTTAGATCTGAATAGAAGACCATAGTACCACTGTGCACATCAACATTTAGAATACAATGCTATGTTTTCTGATTCTATTATTATTATTCCTGTTGTTCTTGTTGAATTCTTGAAATAATTCTAAATTAAATGAATTCCAAATGATTTATCCGGACATTTAATATGATATTAAGTATTTATCCTGATGTTTAATATTCTTGAACATGTTGAATCTCCTTCCTACAGCAAATGGAAGGTTTCATGGTCGAGAACAAAAGGAGATCAAGGACAGCCCTTTGCAGGGTGGAGTGTAATTTCAGAAAAGGTAGAGAAAGTCCCTGAGCAGGTATGGTTCCGAATGAATTTGTTTTCCATAGAATTTGAGATGAAATGGAACTATTTTACTTATCTACATTTATGCAGGAGGTAGATTGTAGCTTAGTAGTAAGCAGTTGCAAGAAGGAACTGTATTATGAAGACAATGCAATCGTACAAAATGTCTATCAACAGCAAAGGCTGTGATTAATAATTTTATACTTGAAATCCACAGAGGTTCTACATTCATATTTTCACTTCTGGTTTTGAGTCAATTGAAACTAAATGACTTGAAGAACTAGTGGGTATAGTCAGACTTATCTCCATTATTACATTGGGAATTAATACAACTCAGAGAAATACATTATTTGGTTTGATAAAATATCACCTGATGCTAAGATGGAGTCACACTGTGGAGTGGACATTTTTATGAAAAAGAATGTGCTAAACAGCGTTCTAAACAATGTTTTCATTGGTGATATCCAAGAGAAAACACACAATGAAATTATGAAGAGAGATGTTTTTTTTCATTTCCTTTGATTTTACAACGTGTAAAAGTTGTTATTTTAGGTCATTCATAAATGCAAACAAACTTGCACACTGTAAAATGGGGTTAATTACAGCACACTTGGAGATCCTGGGAACAAATGCTGTTGTTGTATGTATCTGCTGAGTGAACAGTGGTGTTTATTACTACATCTTTGATTGCCTGCATAAAAGTGATCCCAATAGACATGTAGAATTAGCATAGCACTGATTGCACCAATTACAAAATCTGATTGCTTTTGGAAAAAAAAATGCAAACAAATATCGAGTTTCAAGAAAGAAAAAACCTTCAGCTACCATACAAAAATACAAATCATAACACAGTTCTAGCTGAAGGCTTCTCCATTTTGCACTAGAAATCACTGAGGTACACACACATTTGTACTGTAAGTTGCATGTTGGAACTGTTGAATACTTGTTTACCACGTTTCTTTTAATGACAATCACAGACCTTTTATCGAGGTTTTTGTTACAGGTTGCTCACATGTTATTTAATGCAGTTACTCTCAGCACTGATCCTGGAGGAGGAGATGAAGTGTGTTCTTTACTGGCCACACTGCAAAACTATTGCCGCTTAGGACGTCACACTGAGTAATTCCAACTCTACCCCCGATGGTGCTGAATTTATTGTGCATTACTGCTTCGGAAATTCCAGCTACTGTACATAGAGTTGTTGAGAAAACCCGGGCTGGAATACACAATACGTTCCTGGAGACATTAGATATTGGAAGTGCAAGTACTTAGACCAATGTAGAACTGCAGATTGTTGGAAAGTTTGAGAGAGTTGTTCCCACCTGTGTCTAGACATTACTCATAGGTCTATCTATTTAGATTTTAGACAGAAATAAGGGAGCAACAACTCCATAAACAAGCTGAAGAAAAAAATAAAATTCTGATTGATTTCTCTGGAAAGGCACACTTAAAGCAGGGTATTTGGGGGGGGGGGAGCAAAAATGTTTCTTTAAGCTTGAAAGTAGTATTATGTATTATGAAAGTAGTATCTTTGCCTATGAGTGGATTTATCTGGATTAATGTAAATTAACCTTGAGGTAGAATACTGCAAGACATTGCATTTCTGGAACTGTACTTTTGCAAGCATAGACTTCTACTGCAAAACAAGTCCTGGGGCAGAGTTAGCTAATTTTCTTCAAAACATACACTGTAGCACAACTGATGTCTTTTTTTTTACATAATTTGGATCATGAAATGCCAACACCTCTATATTCAAACACAAATGCATCTACACTCTATGTGGACTGTAGCATTGAAGAAAGTTTTACTGAGTAAATTCCTTTGTTTGATTTTATTTTGGATAAAAACTGCAAAGAAAACCAATCGCTCAGTTACTGTTTGATTGTTCGCTCCATTTAACTGAACAGACCCCAGCCTGGTTTGTATAAAAATGTCATATAAACACATTATAGTACTGTACATATGAAAATAGAAAAGACACAACTACACTGGTATTGAAATAGAATGTCTACATGACCCTATTACAATTTATAAATGACTATACAATTTGCCTCCTGGCATTGTCCAGAAAGCATTTCTCCCTCAAGCTCAATAAGAGAATGGGTAATGAACAATAAAACAAAAGGAAAGGGAAATAAAAAAGAAAAAATAAGTGCCACTTAAGGCCACCTTTCCCCATAGCCTCCTCCTTCTACTGAAAGAATACACTGCGCTCAGTGGAAGAAAAAAATAGCCATGCGAACAGCCAGAGATCCCATGACTGGACGCAACATGTCCTCATTGTTATGTTGTCCATCCATTTATTTGATAACCAATTTATCTAATACAGTGTTGCAGGGGTGCCAGAACCCAACCCAGCAAGTAACAGGTGTTGCAAAGCACGATACACCCTGGACAAAATGTCTGTCCATTGCAGGGCACACACAGACACAGACATGCACACACTCACATCATGGCCAATTTTAAGTAAACAAATGAATCTACCAGTATATCATTTGGACTGCGGAAGGCAAACTGGAGAACTTGTAGCAAACCCATACGAACACGTGGAGAACATACTAACTCCATGCACGCAGTCAGTGCCAGAGGAATTGAATCCAGGGCCCCAGTGTTGCAAGGCAGCAAAGTTAACCACAGAACCACTGTGCCAACCTGTGCCACTGTACTGTATATACTGTATCATTCCTCCTAAATTGTTGTATGAGCAAAGGTTGGTCTGGCCTCTAGTACTGTATATGAAGATAGATTCACATGTAGTAATTGTCTTATTGGTGAAGGATGAGAATGACATTCTCACATGGGTGTCATTTAGCCTAGGTGTGGTACTGTATATAAACGGATTCCCATTGAGCCTTCGTGTTTGGCTGTTTGGTAGTCCTTTTGTTTGAACCATGAAGAGCTTTATGAAAATTAAACCTTTGGACTGCATTTGTTTTTCCATCATGGTTTATCTATGTGATCAGGCCTCATGACCCACCTGAAGAGAGGGAGGCCTGTCACATAATCATATTAAGTAAAAAATCAAAAAAATTAACTGAAATGATTCATAGTAAGTGATAATGCAATAGCAGGAAACTGTTATTCTAGCTTTTTGCTGTGGAAAAAGTTATGTGTTTTAAGGATATAATTGCATTTTATATTTTTGAACTCTTAATTACCAATTCTGTACTATTTTGTTATTTCAGACCTGCTGTATTTAATGTTGGTAAGAATCCAAAGTAGTAGTTAGTTTTTTGGGCTCATTATAAGAACACAAGAGTTTCAAAATCATGGCTGGGCACTGCTGTTGTGCCTTTGAAGTAGTCCTTTGCTTGATTTGCTTCAGTGAAATGCTCGGCTGCATAAATATAGGTCACTTTGGATAAAGGTATCAACCAAATAATTTAATAACTGTCTCAGTGCCTTAGTAGTTTGTCATTTATGAATAAAACACTTCTTATTAAATCTTATTTGAAGAAAGTTGATCACTCTTTATAGATAGCTACTTATGAGCTATTAACGGTAACTCATAATAGCTCATTAATGTTCCCTTAGTAAAACTTGATCTTAATCACATAGGATCAACTGGGGTTGGAGTACTGTAATACTAGAATGAATATCCTTGTATTACCATTTTATAATTGCTCAAAAGTCAAAAGATGGCAAATACACACAGTGGAATAGACATGGAAAATAACCATAATAATGATTACCATTCATTTTTATGCAGATTTTATTTAATTTTGCTTTCTAAGCCTCTGATACAGCAGGTCCCACAATACATTGATGACTATTGAAGACTGAAGACTTGGTTTTAAAAAGGTGCTTGATTCAAAAACAATAAATAATTGGCCAAAGCTGAAAACTGTTAAAAAGTCCTAAGAGTATCTAAATTAGATTTTTAAAAAACATTAAAAGATACTCAATTACATAAGCATTCAACCCCACAGCTACGGCAACCTAAAATCATTCCAGGTGCAAAACACTAGGTTTGAAAGTCTCACAAAAAGTGTACAGTAATTTTCTGTGTGTGATGAAAGTGGTTTAACTGTAATGCATTCTCCCTCTGCAAGTTCACTCAGATAAATATTGAATTTCAAAACAACACTCCCATAGAGATATGACAAATTCACCTTGAAGACCAAGGACCTTTTAAAAACAAACCAGGGATAAAGTTGTAGAGAGAGACAGATCAGCAGAAGATTATGCCTTTGAGTAAAGTCCATTTTTAAGAATAGACATCGTTCCGCCCAGACATTACAAGGAAGCTGGACAGGGATGCCTCCATAAAGCCAACAGATTTTGGGGGAAAAAAAATTGTCTGATGCCTATAGAATGCACAGCTGTTTGTACAGGAGACAACTTCTACTGAAAAAAAAATGTATCTCAAATCTCATACTTGTATATACTACAGCTACTGTATGTGGCAGATGGTTTTATGCTCAGATGAGACAAACGCTAAATGTAAAATGTTTGGCACAAGCGCAATACAGTACATCACCCAATTAGTATCTCGCCAGCTGTCAAGCCGAGTTGGTGGAAGCATCAGCAAAGACTGGAAATCTTGTCAGGACTGAGGGGGAAAGAATGGATGGTTAACCTGCTTGAGTCCCCCAAGATTCTAAAATTAGGTGGAAAATGATTCTAAAATGTAGAAAATTCACATTTCAGCATGACAAGGACATGAACACAAGGTCAAAGCCACATTGAAGTTGTCTGACAAATAGAGAGTGAATGACTTTGAATGGCCCAGTCCTAACCCAAATCTAATTGAAAACTTATGACAATTGCATTCCATCATTTATTCCCAATAACCTTATTAGAACTGGAGCAATTTTGCCAGGTAGAATATGCAAAATTCACCACCGTCCCACTGTCTAGCTGCTACAGACCTATCCAAAATTTCTGAAAGCAATAATTGCTACTAAAGATGCTACAGTATTGAATAAAAAATGTTGTTTGAAAAAAAGGAAGTGGGAAATAATGCCCAAACCCTTCATTATCACTCTTATTTAAACAATAAGACATGACACCTCCAAACCATTTTTGAAATTTTATGTATTATTTACTGAAAAAAAATATCTGATTTTGATTAGATTAATAAAATCATAAATGGTTGCCTTTTATATTTGAGGAGACTACTATGTCATGAAATTCAGATGTTTTAATATTATCACAGAGCCTACTTTTAATAATGCAACACATTTATTTTGGCATCTCATTTCTTATATAAAAAAATGAATAAAATAAAGCAAATTGCAACATAAACAACTCCACAAAAATGTGAGGAAAATACTTTAAAAATCTACTCTACTATATAAAGTCTAAAGACTCAGGTCTTAAGTGGAGTCTGCTTAAGAAGTATATTAGTCTTTGTTATTTTCTATTGGATTCAACAAAATTCTAAAGTGATGAGGAACATTTTCTTTAATGCAAATTTGATTGCCTAGCACATTCACCAAGGAGTCTAACAATAATACAGACAGCAATAAAGTCTGAAATTTGTGAATTAGTCAATTGA
The DNA here is from genome assembly GCF_059453375.1 of Lepisosteus platostomus. Lineage (NCBI taxonomy): Eukaryota > Metazoa > Chordata > Actinopteri > Semionotiformes > Lepisosteidae > Lepisosteus > Lepisosteus platostomus. The sequence continues at coordinate 59,079,350 of NC_142616.1, forward strand.
GGTAGGGTGATTTGAAATGTATGCAATTATGTCTACCCTTCCAGGACCTCAAACCAAATGAACATCACTGAGATTTAAGATGAAAGTTTCATTTGTTTTCACAATTCTCTCACCATCTCAGTTTTGTTAAATGTCAATGAAAATAAGAGATCAATGCTATTTAAGAAAATATCCCATTATACCAAGGCTGTGCTTATGACTAATGGCAGTGACTTGAAAGGGCAGAGGCAGAGGTCCAAAATAAAAACAGCTACTCAGTAAGTGCATATTCCTGGACTGTCATTTCCTTTACCCTTTTCCCTCCTTTAATCTAGACACTCAACTGTAATGGAATGGAGAGAGCTGTCAACCAGTGGAATAAATGATTCAGGAGCAAAGTGCATCCCAGCCCTGCAAACTGTAGACTTTCTATCATCTGTTATACAGTTCAGTGTGGTCTATATTCATCTATTCATTCATAATCACATTTGTTCAGAAGTGCCATCACATCTGTTCAAATTATCAACTGGCTCATCTAGTTTGTCTTTGGGCACCCTATTCATTTCCATCCCTCTCAACCCTCCAGGAGCTGAAGGGTTCAATTCCAGCACAACCACTTTATCAGTACATGAAAACAAACTGAAATGAAGAAGCCTAGAGTCAATCTTTAAAAAAGACCTATTTAAAGAGAAGATGGTTGCAGCAGATTCCTCAGTCTAATATTAGGAATAACATGTTTTTACCTTCTTTGCATTTTTAGTAATTGTACAGTGTAAATTTATATTATGTACTGTGTACAGTATATATATCTATAAAAGACTTTGAGCCTAATGTTCAAGGAGATACAGAACAATGCAGCAAACATTCTAAATATATTAAATCAACCAAAGACTAGAACTCTAGATTTTTGTTTATAAGACACTGCATGAAAATCCAACATGCTGTTTCAAGCTGTAAGAGGTTTTGACAGTGACAAACAAAATTTCATAAAATGAATACTGCTGCATAATTGAAAAATGAATAATGTATTCCTGCTTATCAGGTTAAATGGCACTATTTATAAAAAAGTGAACTAAGACAAAAGAAAAAATTGAGTGTCATTGTGTAATTAAGGTATATTAAGTTACTGTAGGTACTGCAATTGCAAATAAACTGGGGATTTCCAATGTACAAAATTCAGTTCTCATTACAATATTCCAGTTGGACTGTATTTTTTGCAAACAATGGAAGTATTAAAATCTGTACACTAAAAAATAAGGATAAAATGTAAAAATGTGATGTCTGATATTTAATGTTTGAGAACTTCTTGGACTGCTGTATAGTTTTACGGATAAAACCATTATGAGGAGAGGGATGTATAGAATTGACTAACTTCTTCATAGGCAAAGTCTGCACGGTACTGTATATCAAAGCTACATGTACTCTTACTTCTTCAGGACTTACTGTGATAAGATGTGCTAGAACACCGCTGCTCAAGGATATCCAATAGCATTTTCCTTTTAAACACTTCTGTTCTCTCGTATCTATCTTTATCATCAGGTAGGGGCATGTGTCAGCTACAGAATAATGGGGTACACAGAGGTATAGCAGATCAAAGTTCTTCTATGACTTTTTTTTCTATGAAGCAGTTCCTAAAAATAAGGAAGAAAGGGAAGAATATTAAACATTAATTTGCTCATATCATGTCCATGCAGATGGAGGGAAGACTGGAGCAGAGCAACAGCTGGAACCATGGGAGTTTCAATGTTGCAATGTCACTTCTGTACTTGAGTAATCATGGTGTTATTTCTCTAGGCCTATACTCACTGTACTGTAGAGGCTTTGATCATTAGGACAAAACTTACTGTAATACAAGCTACAGTATAACAGTATTCCATTCTGCTTTACAATGGCAAGTGACTAGTGGTAGAAATTTCTAACACAAACAGAAATTCTTACTGTTTACTGTATGTTGCAGGATCTACCAAATTTTAACAGCTTTAAATAGTTTAATGTAACAAATCTGTCAATATCTGTCAAAAAACAGCATTTCAGGGGGTAAGAATTTATGTTAACCCTGTCATTAACAAGAAAACATCCATTTTTTATATTAGTTCAGGTGGGTAGCTGTGTCAGCATGAGCAGGCTACAAAGGAACAAGTAATAGGTTTATCAGGTGTCAGGTGTCAGGTGTGCTCACACCTGAAGAAGGTTCCACGGCCGAAAACATTGTGTTTTTTATTCTCTTCTCAGCATGGAAAAAACCTATTACATGTTTTTCTATTGTCATTCCAAGACAGTTCTCCCTTTCTTACAACCATTACGTAAATTACAGTAATTAATAAAAATGATTGCTGTCAGCTATTGTAAAAATAACACTTCCAGAATATTAATTTTAATTTTTGAAACAGATTAGACTTGTCTTCATGTTTGATGGAACATTGAGTAACAAAAAAAAAGTCGAACCTGACTGTTATTTCCAGGGTTTTAAGAAATAAATGGTTTTCTCCATTAGAGGCAAACTTTAACAGGACACCCCATCACTTGAGGGCAGAAAAGCAAATAGAGGTTAGGAAGAAAGTGGATCAATCAACTGGTTTGTGGTAAAATATAAAATGTATTTTTATTTAGCAAACAATCCTCAGTTAAAGGAAACATTTATTGATCCATTAATTAAATGTATAAATGATACAGTATCCTTTTTAATATCACACCTGCAACAAAAAATCTGCAAGAACAAAAAACATATTGAAAAATTATTTGTAAATAAAATAAATCTCTTCAACAATCCCAGAGTTAATGTATTACAAAATTATTTTGCTTACACTATGATGAGTATTTGCAAAGAGCAGCTGGAATATGTATATCTAGATAGCAAATGTATATCTACAGTAGGTACTGTAGCAAAAGGCATGTCACATAGAGACATGTTTACTTAGAATTTCAAATTCAAAATACTTTACAATCCCGTGAAGGGATTAACAGTTAATTCCACACTGCACTTTTGGATCAGCACACAGACAAAGATAAAGAGGTCAGGCCTGGAGATGGAGGAGATTTTAAATGAAAGATTTCAGATATATTTAAACACATGGTGAGTACGTGGAACACAATATCAAGCCTTTGTGTGATTCTTGATCATGAATATTGGAAGAGTTTGAGGGAAATGACAATCTAGTCATTTGGGTCACATATTATGTTTGGCCAAAACCATTAACTGCTTAAGAGCTGGAAATAATGTGCAATGAGTCTGATTACAGTAATAATCAATTCCATAAAGCAAATGGTAACACAGATGGAGTAAACACTAGTACCCGAACTAGGGAATTGTCTGTTTTATGCAATGGAAAAAAAAATATTTCTTAAATAAATAATTCTTCCTTATTGAAAATTCTGTAGTAATATAACTTCATTATTTGCTAATGTATCAAAAAAATAATGCAGTTTTCTTTCTGTTCTATTTATTTTTAATAAGATTCAACCCAAGGGATGAGAAGCAGTTATTAACTACCTTTCAGCAGCAGCTTTAATGATGAGCTAAGACTTTTTTTTCCTTGTAAAAATTCTTTGCACACTTAATTATCCATTTTCAAAAGGAACGCCTTGTCTAATCTTCCTTTAAAGTGCAATTGATCACTTCTGTACCCAAAGATGTCACTAATTCATACATTTTCTGAAGTCAGTTTAGTTTCAAAAGTAGAAACTGATTTTTTAAAATATTTAACACCTTTCTGGAACTTTTCTTAAAAGCTGCTCCAACACAAGCCTCAATAGCAGGATAAACAGGACATGTACAGTATGTTAAAATACATGGGCAACAATTCACAAAACCCATTATTATTAAATATGTGAAAGGCTTTAACAGAATTGTCTATTATTGTACAATAATAAAACAAAACCAAGCTGTCTCATTAGAGTTGAATATGTTCTAATGTGTACAATACAGTTTATTCACAAATGTACAAAACGTTTGTCACAACAGAGGTTAAAATGTATAAGAGTTAGGATAAAGATTGGGATTAGATTCTCAATCAATCGTTTAGGGTTAGACTTTGAGCTGGCTTTGGGGTTGGAAATGCATTTAAGAACATAAATAAGGTTAAAAAGGAAATTAGGCCATATGACCCAGATAGACCAGTTTGCTAGGAATAACAACACCCAAGAATAAAGTGTCCCGGAAGGATTATGCATAATATAATGAAACTTTTAAACTTGCTTGGCTGTGGGCTGTGCTCCTTGTCATAGGAGAAGGAAGCTAAGACCCCCATGCAGAGTAGCCAAATGGCAGCTGTAGACTTGGAAGTGGGATGCAAAAGATGTATGCAAGGGTGAGAAGGGGGTCATGTAATAGGGCAGTTAACAAGAGCTCTAAGGACATCTACTGTAGGTACATTTTGGATTTGTGACTTGAATGCCATCTGCATTTGTTGCATTAAAAGTGCTAGAGAAATATTCTTTTTCACTACCTCAGGTTTGAAACGTGTACACTACCTTTAAAAGTCCTTGGCTTGATCTCCCCCAAAGCATTTCAAATTATACAAAGAATTTCTCCTCCCCTAACACACACAATTGGCATTTTTTCCTGTGTCAGATGCTCAACAAAAGCAAATCACCTTCCATTCATCCCGAGAACCATGAATAACTGTAATGAAATGGGAGTTGAAAAGGTTGTACTGTATGTGAAAAGCGTGGGCCCTAGCCCTTTGTTTGCTCTGTCAATTGCACATTTTATTATGGAAGGGAAAAGAAGTTGGCAGTAATCTTTGTAATGTCTTTACATCTGTGGATGCAACCTTTGTGTTGAGGCAAAGCCTTTCAACTACACAGGATTCTGCCATGTGATTTTTGCAATATATCCCCCCCTTTGTAATTCTAATCACCAAGTTTTTATTTAAATTCTACAAAGCAAAACATCCATTGTCCTTTGAGTGCAGTATACTGTAATTTACTGTAGCTATTGAAAATTGTTTAATCCTTACTACACAATACAGAAAAATGGCATTATGTATTTTTAAATAAAACATTTTATTAAACACAAAGTAAAAATGCACAACGTTATACAGAAATGCAAGGTAAATTGGCTATGAGACTGAAACAAGACTACCAAGTGAAAAGCATCTTACCTAGGATAATTAGTTCTTAACGTGGGGAGCACAGTTAGCCAAAGACAAGTTTAAAGAGACGTCTGACAAAAGTATCACAAGTGTGGAACACAAGTCATACAAACAACTTATAGTACAGCATGGGGGATGTCGTCAGTGTCTGACCCAACCTTGATGGGCTGGCAAGCCACACAGTCCCTTTATGTCCCTCTGGGAGGGCCAACTGGCAATCAGCTTCATCTATACACTCAGCTGCCTCTGACCTGGAAAGCCTGAACATTATCCCTGCAGCTGGGAGCATCTCACTTCAACATCCCTGAAGTGTGCTGTACGAATCGAGCCAGTACAGTAGATGCTGTGGGGTACATTAAAAAATAAAAGGGTGGTGCAGCCTAATCTTTATTTAACTCATATACCATCAAGATGGTTAGTATTACTGACTCTCATTTCATTGTTTTTTTTTTAAATGAAAATAAGAACCATAGTGTGGACAAAGAATGGTTATGTAAAATTTATTTTCCAGCCTCTGGTTGAAGATGAATACTAGATGGTAATTATCCATTTTTGTGACTAGAGATGTTAAAAACAGGCTATTGAAGCACTTGTAATTCTTAAAATAAAGTCATTTTAAAATAAAAGAAGCAGGAGAGTCCTTTTGACATTATACTGTATACATCAAGAAAGGAAGAGTACAAATTGTTTGGTACAGTATGTGATGTTGCTTGGCTCCAAATGGGAATAAAATCATCCTTTTTATTATGTATAAATCTACTGTAATTTTTTCAGATCAATGGAACTTTATTTAAAGGGATTTGTATAGATACTGTAATTGACCTGTAATGTTTATTGGATTTCTCACTATTGATTGGGTATTTGGTCCTTCAGAGCAAATTAAGCATTTTGAATACAGTGTATTACTGTACTAAATGCTATTCTGGTAGTCAATTTGTATAATTTATATTTTTCAAATGTACAACAAACTACAGTACTGTACTGTATATAACTCGCCAGTCAGTTGACCCACTTTGGTAAGACCAATCTAATGAGGTAGGCATGTGGAAATACTGTTCATAGTAGGAGAATGCAGAGACATTCTTGTGTTCTCAGTGCTTAGTCAATCAGCTACTCCTTACCTAATCCTGCTTGAGGATAGCTCATTCTGGAGAGGCTTGCTGGAAGCTATATGGTCCTATTATAGCATCACATTTTTTAAGCTATTCCAGTGGTTCTTAATCCTTGTCCTAGATGACATTTGTCTTGTGATTTTTGTTTCAAATGCATTCTTATTCACTGATTAACTGGTGAAGCTGAGCTCAGCTTTTTAAACTCTGCCGCATCTGTTTTTTTTAAAAAAAGCACAGTAATCCCATCTATTCTTTCTTTAAATTGCTAAGGTGGCTGTTGCCTTGTTTAAACAGCTCTTAATAGATGGCCAATGTATGATGTCAAAACATGGGTGGGAATGACAGTACCAAACACTTCCAACACAAGGACTTCTCTTCAATGGTCTTGTTTCAATATTTTTCCCACTATTTTTGTTTAAAGACAAATCCCTGTCAAACTAGATTTGTGACTTCATCTAACAGGGGTGCTGCAACTGGATAGAGGTAGAGAACTACAGGGAAAGATGTGCATGTCAGACATGTCACAGTAACATCACTAGGAGCACCTGCTTTGTGTGTGGGCTATACATCCTCAGACTAGGTACAAATTGAATCCCAGCTGAGGTTTCTGACTGCAGCTGCCACACAAGCTAAACAAACGTGCAGGACAGGTTAGGCCTGGCCTGTCGGCTGTATGTTTAACATCCAAGCCTTAGAGCATCTGGAATCCTTTTAAAGTACTGTTCACGATCTCCTAAATTATTGTCTCTGTATCAGGTACTTCCACATTAAATCAAATGTAGGCTTATGTTAAAATTAAATGAAAGCTTACTTGTCAGTCATTTTTAATCCTCACCCCCAATATGAACAGTGAATGATCAACTTTTGAAAGCTTTACTGTCCTTTGTGAATTTGTATGCTCTGGATCAATTTTCTTTGCAATTGTGCTTGCTATGTTTATTTTAATAATATTGAATAATTTAGTAGATATTAGTCTTTTTTTAATTGGTACATTTAAATTTAGATGTTTCCATTTACCACAAGAACTGATTAAATGCATGTTTTATTGCACAAAGGAACTTTGATATTCATAGGCTGTTATGAACAAATTATGAAATGTTAACAATTGTATTTGTAATATGCTCTGCATTCTGTTAAATGATTTTATGGTTACTTGGAAGACCTTTAGCTTTGCACTGTTTAATGTTTTTGATTAATTGCGTCTTGATCCATTTGTATTTAGCTAATTTACAGGTGAACTTTTTGACAATTCAAATACATAAACTGCTTCAATCCAAAGTGTCTCTTCTCTTCACCATGTGAATGCTGTACTGTGTAGGAAATGTTATTTTATGCTCATGTCATGCTACGTTATATTGTGGACATAAAACAGTACCTCATCCTTATAACCTTATTTATTGGCTACAAAATATTTTGTGCAGACATCATATTTTTAGTAATTTTTTCACTACTTTGTGTACAGAGTTTCTATATAGAGGTGACAGCAGTGAATAAATGACACATTTCTTGAGGTGTTTTGTACAGTTAAACGCAATTAAGTGTGGGGAAAAATATTTTGCAGCTTTTTGTTCTTGGGTTCAATCGTAGACCTGGGGTTCTATTTGTGTGGAGTTTGTACAGTATGTTCTCGCTGTATAAGTCCTTCCTGCAGTTGCTCTGGTTTTCTCCTACAGTCCAAAAACACTGGTACGTTAAATGGCTTCTGGGAAAACTGGCCCTGGTGCGAGTGTGTGCAAGTCTACGTTTGTGTCAGTGTCTTTCCTGTGATGGGCTGGTGCCCCGTCCAGGGTGTATCCCACCTTGCACCCGTTGCTTTCCGGGATAGGCTCTGGATTCCCTGTGATCCTGTATTGGATAAGTCCTGTATCGGGCGGAGCGGTGGCACTGTGGCTAAGGATCTGTGTCTGTGGCTGGAAGGTGCAGGTTAAAATCCTGTGGCTCGCAGAGGAATTCTATTCTGTTGGGCCCCTGAGTAAGGCCCTTAGCTCCAGCTGCCCCAAATGGCTGACACTGTGCTCTGACCCAGAGCTTCACTCCCGGTCTCTGTGTCTCATAGAGAGCAAGTTGGGGTATGTGAAAAGACACATTTCTAATACAAGAAATTATATATGGCTAATAAAGTGATCTTATCTTATAAAACGGTTAGAAAATGGATCGATGCTGTGGTTATTGATGTGAAACTTGTAATCTCTCTTTCAGTTCAAGAGGAATACAAACATGTGAAGCTTTCTGGTGAGCTTTTAAAGTGACAGTAGTGGTTGTGTGACACAGCTGTGTGTGTATACCATACACAGTTTTTGTCTTTGCTGAGCCTTGTGCTTGGCACTACATTGTTTTTCAAAAGTGTTGGTAGTTCCTGCTGCAGGTACAGTAGTTTAGGTTATATACAGTAGTACAGTAGGTGGTGTGAGCAGGTGATTTCTCAGTTTAAGCTATCAGGAAAAAGAAGAAGAATGAAAAACTTCATCCACAGAAATATTTCACAGTCCTATTTAACAGACTAAATATGAAAAGTGGGAACATATTCAGTTGTCTGTAGAATCTGAATCATTTGGTAATCATTTTGTCTAACTTAAGCACATTCAAAGTCAAGAGCTGTACAGTAGTTACCCATTAGACCTGTTTTTTGCATGAGTACCAGTCTTCAGTACACACAGCACAATTGAGTACATTTTCAGGTTGTACGAATTACTCTAATCTCACTTTTGGCTTAGCACCTATGCCTGCAAAACGGGAAATAATAATTCAGTTTATTTTCATAGTGTTTAGTTTTTTTTTCATTAAACTAATTCTAGATTAAGTACAGTATATCTTGCAAAGTGCCTTCTTGTAAATAACTGTATTTTGCTTTTATCTCCTGATGCTGCAACTTGAAAGAGAACATTGGTTTTTCACCCCTACAAGTTTAATATTATAGTATTAATCTAAGAATCCTTAAGCTTTTATTTTTGTCCGAAGGGAAATACTAAGTAGCTGATTAGGTGAACCTTAGCCTCAGACTTATTAGCATTAAATTTGTTTTCTCATTTAAAGATTAGAACTAGTTGGGCGTTTTCATGCATTTGACTTCCTCTGAATTAAAATTATTCAGTCAGCCTCATTTAATTCCCCTAACAATTTAGTCTTTAGAAGATTAGTAGTTGGCTGCTATCCAGAAGCAATCGGCAACTTCTAAAATATACATTGATGCTTGGAGTCTGTGCAAACAAGCTGGGAATGAGCAATTTCTTCACAGCAGAACTTGAAATGGTGAATATTATAAAGGTACTGTAGTAATTATAGAAAAAAATGTGAAATTAATTCCCACAAAATTATTTCTATACTTAAGGTAGCTATTTACCTAACTAAATCCCTTGTGCAGTTCTACTCCTGGTTTTGATTAAGTACTTCATGACATCTGTAGGGAAATATCTTCTGTCAGTGCAACCCAATTTGCAATACCCATAGGAAATTGAATTATTAACTTGTTTTGCTACATTTTTCACCTGGCATTTTTATTCACCTGCTGGGGATCAAGGCATAGAGGTAGTCAAATGAGAGAAAGATTGATCACTCTCAAAACCCATTCTAAATAAACATTTGACATTTCCCATCCAAGGTTTCTGACAGTGGAACAATGCATTTATCTTTACATCCAATATAAACATGAGCAACAGCAAAGGCTGTTGAAAGTGAGGGGGGGGGGGGGGTCAGACCAAAAGGCATTAAATAAATAAGGGTCCCCAATATTATTTTTGTACTGCAAATTTCAGTAACATCACTTAGAACTATATACTCACACATTGTTAACCTGTTTTGTTGCTTCCCCATATTGCCCAGAGGAGAAAAATAAGTCTAAATAAATACTTTATCTTCTTGCTGTATCTGTAGTTTTTAATAGGTACTGTAGTTCCTTTGATATAGTATTGGTATTTCATTCATAATTTGTCTTTCCTACCTGCATGAAATATTCAGCATTTGGCTACATTTAAATGTCATCAACCAATTGTCTCTTTCTGTTTCTACAGTGTTTTATGACTATTTTTTTACTATCATCTGAAAACTTAGTTTACTTACTATGCAAGTACGTAGACCATTTTTAAATGAGGAAAAACAGTGTTCCTGATATCATTCTACTGTGGAACTTCGATCCAAATACATACCTTATCTTGAATGCCTGTTTCCTTCGAGTTAAGAATTCTACTTCAATGTAGAACCGTATTAAACGCCATCTGAATATGCCACATAATATGCCACATAACATGCTCTCTTATTATTACTGTTGTTTGCTCAAAGGTTAACTCACTAGTTAATCAAGACCTACCAGTTTTTGATTTCATGGAAGTAAGTGCTTCCATGAAGCTTTTCACCTAGAATTCCAATACATTACAAACAGGTCACTAGTTTAGTTCTAAATATTGTTTCCTTTATCTTTTAATAATGTAAGAAATATTGATCTGTAATTATTTTGTTCAGTTTTGCCATTCTTTTCATACATGGAAGTTACATCAATCATATGTCATTATCAAGTCAACGTTTTAATCTACTGTATGTTTTAATCTAGATAAATTCCTTGGCCTGAATGACAATTTAGTTTAACAAATGTATAAATAACATATCTCTTTGACTACGGTCTCCTAACCTTGTCCAGTCTATCAGGTTTTATAGAAAACCACTAAAGTCATCAATTTCCAAAGACCTGAAACGATTTCAAACTAATTATCATACTCTATATTGATCTACAGTAGTTTGCATTTTTTTCTTTGGACTCTTCACCCCTTTTTTTAAAAAATTTATCTAGTCATTTATACAACATGCCAGCCAACAAAAACTTAAAGGAATGGGAGTTTGGCCAGTCCTGGACTGATCAGATACCTGTCAGATTGATTCAGGAATAGTCTTTAAAGGCATCCATTGTGTTATAGTTTGAGGGAACAACAAAGTAAGATAATTCTAGAGAAAATAATGATATACTTCATCTGTTCTGTACACTATATCGACTGCTGACTGCTTATGACAGAGGAAAACAGAATTACATTTGAGAAGATTACATTTCATTAAAAAGATAACATCCATATCGGTTGAAAAGTGATCAGAGAAGTTTTACCCTTCAGGTATCCCGGTTTTACCCTTCAGGTATCTCATTCTAATGCAGTGGGAAGATTTACCCTGCTGTCCTGAATAACAAAATCCAAAAGAATGTAATAATAAAAACAAACTCTAGTCTGCCCAGATTTGATTAAAAACTGAGGGAATGAGGAGAAAGAAACGTCTTCACAACAAATAAAGCCTCTTGTTGTGTCATGGCTGGTAAACTCAAGAAATGAGATTCATTTATTATTCAACATTCTGGATTAATATCTGTTTCAAGCTTTGTTCCTGCCCCATGCTGCTGAGGCAGTTTGCCTTAACAAAAACCCTTGTCCCAGGAAGAACGAAATGATCTCTTGCACACAGCAGGGGAATTAGGATACTTAATATTCACACATTATGATAAATTTGTTCTGTCTCTAGTGATGATTAATTTGTAATAACCATGGCTGTTTAGAGAATCAGAACAAGAATATTTATTTCAGGTGGCAACATATGAATATCTATTACATACAGATATATCTATAAAGCTGTCATTTTGGGATGGCAAGCAGAGATCCCATAGTCTCTAAAGGATGTTCAAAATAAGTTATGAACTCAGTGATTAAAATGTGCATAAAATCCTTTGTTAAGGTTCTATTTGTAAATACTAAGAAATGTTGAGCATTTAACTACTGGAACACAGTGTTGTCTCAACATCTGCCAGTATGGCTTATTCGCAGTTTGGTCTGGCTGATGAGGTCTTGGATGAAAGATGAACAGAGTGGGATGAAACTGAGCCAAAGGTTAAGTGCAACTTTCAAATTAGCCATGCAACAGACTAGGATCACAAGACAAGTCTAGCTAGTAAGTAAGCCACTACTCAGAATTCATATCTCAATGTGGTCTCATTCTTTTATTGTAATGAACATTTCTGGTTCTGTATAGATTGAGTGGTGATTAATGTTATTTATTTTAGCTGATTGCTGAAAGCTTGTGTTTACTGCTGTGTGTTTTAGGTAATGTTAATTAAAACAACATAATGTCAAAGGCATGTAATGCGTTTGTACTTTAATTATCATTCTGTATTATTAAATGTCGTACGGTAGTACATTATGCAAAAGAATACAGCTAGGGGTGGACTTGGTTATACTGTATGCGAATATGGCTATTCTCAATGGTTTTCTGCACTGAACCCTTGCGAATTTTAAGACCATTCTATGTATATTGAAATAGTTTAACTACATTTTGGCAATGATTACTGACTGCATATTTATTGTAAGTGGAAAACTTTTAGGAACTTTTTGGAATATAAATAATAGAAGATATTCATAAAGCTTTTGACATGATAGTAACTGTGAAATTGAGATTGAAATGAACATCGACAGGCTAAAGGTAGAAACAGATTCTGTAAGTCAAAGTAGATTTAACCTCACAATAAGCTTATTTCTAATTTACGGTAGGAGCATTACAGATGGAGTTACAGTATATTATCGTGAAATATGATGCCCAAAAGTCTGAGGGGCAAAAAGAGCTTTGACGTCTTATAGAGTTTCTCTGTAAGCTCTGAACCGAGATTTTCTTTTATAACTAAACCTGCTCATTGTGATAAACCAGAACATTTTGTCAAAAAATTAGCCTTTCAAAAGCTCTAATTTCTCTCTGTCATAGTAATGGTCTAATATACATCATCTAAATACAGGTGCAAGTGATGAGAAAAACTTTCAAGCCTTTCTTTTAAGTAAAAAACTACACTACTTTGTTGAGCTCCAGCTAAACTGTCCAATTTGGCAAAATTAGGTTTAACTGAAAAGCTACAGTAGGTCTGTTCGGTGTTTTTTTTTTTCACCTGTTTTCTTGTTAAATTTGCTAATTTGATCCAATCTGCCAACTGCAGGCTCTTTTGTTAAAACTTAGATCCTCATGACTCTTACAGTACAGTACTGTATATGCATGAGTAATCTGACTTCATTACTTCTGTTAAATTAACTTTCAAGTTCTGTTCATTCAAAATCTCTTCTGTATTTGCAGCAATTGTTCCAGGCACTAATATGTTTAGTCAGTAGCATTTATATGATGTTCCTAATGAATTTAATTTTCTCAAAATAAAACATTTTTAACATTTATGGATCACAGAGAGATGTTTTAGAAATGACAATTTTTTAAGAAGCAGGCTACCTGAATTCTAATAGATTACATTAAGTCTCTACCATTACAAACCATGTATTTTAAAGTTAAACAGTTGTCACTATTTTTATAGGGGTCCCAACCTGAAGAGTATAATTAACTGACTTGTTTATTCAACTTCACTATTAACATTGGTATCCACCTTTTTGCACCTTCCCATGATATTTGAAACCATACCACAGAGCATATTTGAAATGTTAACTTGAAATAACTTCAGTACAACCCAATTAAAGTTTTGCAATCACTTTTTAAAAATGAGGAGAGTATTTTTCTCTAATAATAATTCATTACACTTACAGTATATAGCGCTTTTCTGGACACGCCACTCAAAGTGCTTTACAGGTAATGGGGACTCCCCTCCACCACTACCAATGTGCAGCACCTGCCTGGATGATGCGATGGCAGCCATAGTGCGCCAGTACACTCATCACACATTAGCTATCAGTGGGGAGGAGAACAGTGCGATGAAGCCAATTCATTGAGGGGGATTATTAGGAGGTCAATGGGAAATTTGGCCATTATAAAAATTTAAATGTTTAATGACCAGACAGTCAGGACCATGGTTTTACGTTTCATCTAAAGGATGGCACATTTTTAAAGTATAGTGTCCCTGCCACTATACTGAGGCATTAGGCTCCACACAGACTGCAGGCTGAGAGCCCCCTACTGACCCCTCTAATACCTCTTCCAGCAGCAACCTTAGTTTATCCCAGGAGGTTTCCCATCCAAGTACTGACCAGTCTCATGCCTGCTTATCTTCAGTGGGTTGTCAGTTGTGAGTAGTGAGTTGCAGGTGATATGACTGTTTGCATCTATAGAGCAAGAAGCCAGTAATCAGAATAGCAGGATTTTTTTTTTCAATGACAAGAATGGGTTTCCTAGTCTGCTGATCTATCAGTAGTTGGTAGAAATATACACATTTCCTATCACCTCTGTAGTACACCCCGCTGCTATACATCAGTGAAGGACATATAAATAACAAAGTCAATAAGACTGAGGATGCTTTCTTTGTGTTGAATTAAAGTAAGCCAAGCACTTATTTTATTTCACCATTAACATATGCATGTCTTCAAAATTTTTCCTTATATGTATTCTGCAATTAATTGCTTAAAAGCACTAACATCACTAGAATCTGTAAGAAGATTATACTGCAAGAGCATACTGTAAATTGAATAGATTCCATTATGCTGTAGCTGTCTAGCTGTCCATAAACAGACCTGATTAGATCATTTTTCAACCTGTGCAGGGTCATTTTCTGTCACCTGCATACTATTATCATTCAAAGGTTTAAATACAATTTCATCACTGGTAGGAAATTATTCAGGAGATCAAGGATCCCCTGCAGTCAAGTAGTGGAATTTATGGGCAAGGCAGGCTCTCACTCATCTACCAGCTCAACCAAGGTCAGGTCTGACATCCTGCTTGAGATAAAACCTCCATCATTATTTGTCTGTCATCCACTCCAAATAGATTGTGTGCAACAAACAATCTGTTAAGGACACCTAATTCTAGTCAATCTTTTTTGTCTTTGTTCGATTTTTGGATTGTGCTTTCAAGCCAACTGGACACCTTACAGCATGACAGTATAATTGTTGATAAAATGTCTCTAAGCTACACATATTCACAACAAAGCAGATTTGCAGTCAGTTCTACAGACAGAAGCTGGAAATGGCATAAAATATTTGGGGAAATCCTAAATTTACTCTGACTTTATTGCATGTTTCTGACTATTATTAGTTGTATCAGTTTTAATGGTACTAATATAAAAAACGCTGTGTGATAATTTGGTTAGCAGAATCGTCTGTACTGTCTTTAGTGATTGTCAGTCTCTGAGACTGTGACACAGCTTTTTGCAGTAATGAAGAAACCATCAGTTTACCATCGGGTTCCTCTCAGGCAAATTGGCACCTACCCAAAACTCTTATTTCCCTTATGATCTTAAGAATCTTCTGAACCTACACCGTAGAACAGAACAGGCTCATACATTAACCAGGTTTGGTGTCAGAGCAAAAACTACCTAAGGCAAATCTTTGGGAATATTTTAAATCGCTTTATATAGATATATAAGGAAATACATAGCTGCAGTGAAGAGCTATTAAATTGTTCTACATCTTTTATGCCATTAAGACATTTCTGTTCCTCTTAAAATAATTGCCTCTCTTTTAACTTCCTTCATAAAAGGTGCCCTAAGTCTATTCCAACAAAAGCAAAGCATACATTTTTCTGTCATACTCTTACAAATACAGTCCTTAATGTAAGTGTGATGGGAAAAATACTAAGGCTTAAGATGTAATGCATTAAAAATAATATAAATGCTATTGTATTGCATAATTCAATACAAATTTGGTTTTTCACAGTTCACACTTCCTTTCAGGAGTGTTGAATAAAGCCCTTTTTTCCATTCTTAACAGAAAATATGCTTTATTACTAGTAATGAAAGCACTTTACCAGAACATGTTATTCTACTCATGGAATTTGAAAATTAAGACAATTTACAGTGTTACTGTTCTATTGATTTAAAAAATGGAAGCCCAAATAGATCCCAATAGGTATGTGTTGAATGCAGAAAGATGTAGCCTATACAAAGAACCTGTATAATTGAATCAATACTGTTGCTATTTATTTGTAATGCCAAGTTAAACGTCTCACTGCAAGGCATAGCACAACACATCATAGAATTGCAGCAATTAATAGAGTAATCCCTTCATTCCCTGTTTACGCACGGAAATTGGCATGCATTTTTTTGTCTTGGAGTGTGGATCAGAGCAGCTTTATTTATAACATGACCAGTGGAATACCTTTGCATGCTTGGAATTGTATTGATGGTGATGTTGGAAATCACACGGGGACACCATTGTAAAGCTACAGTAGCTCAGTAAACAATGTGATACATCTATTTCATACCAAGCTAGTCCATCACAAGCTGTTTTAATGCAACTTAAACCACTTTTGCTGTTGTAACACTTAATTCTTAATACAAATCACTAAATTCAGTAATACAATATACTGTATATTAAAAAGTACTGTATTTTGAACAAAATACATTCCCAAATGTTTTAAAACTTATGGTATTTACAAAGTGCACAATACCTCATGTCTGACCTGAAAATGGAGTCATAGTGCATAGCATTGAAAAGGATACAATTATCATCAAACTTAGTTGTTCATAAGAAGAACTTAATCATAGACCAGTAATTTTCAAAAATGTTTTGAAGCTTTAACATCGCTGATGTTGTGTGTCTTCTGAAAAAGAAGATCGACATTTTTTTTATTTCTCATGACATTTTTATAAAAGCTTACTAGAGAAATACTGTTACCTTCCATTCCACTTTACTCCCATAGCATACATCATCTGCTTTACTAGACAGTGCCATACATCTCTGGGTCATTCGAGTGGTAAGCTCTGTTAAGATGCATAAACAAAAAAGTGAGGTCACGCCTACACTTCTTTTTGATGAATGACACATCTTGCAGGAAGGTTTTTCAGAGAATCCTCACAGAATGCGTGTCAGGTCTTATAATACACAATTTTGGCAAAGACTTTTTCTGCTGTTTGCTGGAGCAGAGATATGTTGGACTTGAGAAATAACATTTCTGGGGTTTCTGAAAGCTTTACAGTGAGTTGAGACTGTTTACAAAACATACTCTTTAGTATTACCTATAGAACTCAGTCCATTTCTCCTGTTTCCTGTTAATTTCAAAGCAAAATGTTAAGTACAAATTCGATTTCATTTTTGTAGATTTGTGGACTGAAACAAAATGTTAGAAATCATGATCAAATCTCTTTAGAAAGCTGCTCTTAGGGTGTTACTCCAACGATCCCATTTAGAAATTCCATACAGGAACAACTGTAAATTTCACATTTTAATGCACTGCAAAAATACTTCATAGACAAAAAATAATTTTCTTTAACATTTCAAATAATTTCAAATTCACAAGGGTTTTCCAGGCACTAAAAATAAAAAAGTTGGTTTATGCACCGCAGAAGGTACAGCAATGCTCACTGATAGCTGATGTGTGGTGAGCGTTCTGGCGCACTATGGCTGCCGTCGCATCATCCAGGTGGATGCTGCACATTGGTGGTGGTGGAGGGGAGTCCCCATTACCTGCAAAGCGCTTTGAGTGGAGTGTCCAGAAAAGCGCTATATAAGTGTAAGCAATTATTATTATTATTATTATAATGCACAGCATTATTGACAGACCATTAAATCGATATGTATTCTGTTAAACTATAAGGGGAAAATGTCAGAAAACTGAATCCCAAAATGGTTTGTGA